>NC_142933.1:61735127-61737627 GCF_046866305.1 Octopus bimaculoides
AAAGAACATCAGAGCCGAAACAAAGAAACATTTTGCTGCATAGTTGAAATGGTAACAATCGCACATGGGCTTGAGATGTGGGCTGCGTGGATAACAGAAGGAAAAAATCTGTGTATAATTTGGGTCATAATAATCCGTACATTTCCTGGTAACGTCCATGCTGTCCGAAAGTGTCTTCAGTAGACAGGTGAAGGGATTTCGTCTTTGTTGAAGCCGTATATAAAATATATATGTTTGTTTAAAGCAGGCGATTACAATTCTTAAATTATATTAATTAACTGTTTGTGGAACACTCGAGAAGAGAAGGATCAAATAAACAAAACAAATTTGAAGCTCTTTCCTTTGAACGTAAGTCTGGAACTGTGAAGAAAGATAGAAATGTTCGCCAAATTATTTTCTTCTCACAAACCACTCGAACCAACCCAATCTCTATCCCTATATCTCACGATCTCTCTAACTTCCATTTCCCTCTCTGTTTCTCTCTCACGGTTACTTTCATTGACTTTTTATTCACCCTCTTACAACTTCTCCATGTCACTCGACGCCCTTCTCCCATAGATGCACCGTCTATATTTTTCCATCTCTTTTATGAGTCTACATAAATACACTAAAGTCCATTCACACGCAGGAAAATTCTCTTCCCCTCTCTCTCTAAGTCTCTTATCTCTCACTATTTACATACGCACGGGCATAAAAAAAACACATACACATCTGTTATCGTGAGCCCGTATATATATATATATATATATATATATATATATATATATATATATATGTGTGTGTGTGTGTGTGTGTGTGTGTGTTTGTGTGTGTGTGTGTGTGTGTGTGTGTGTATGTATGTGTATGTATATATATATATATATGTATGTGTATATATATGTGTGTGTGTGTGTGTGTGTGTATTGCGCATGTGTGTTTGTGTGCATTTATGTACGTGTGTGTATGCATGTATATATATGTATGGGCGCGTTTGTGTGTGAGACGTTGTGCATGTTTTATTTCAAGATTTCTTGTCAATATAGAAAGAGCTGGTTTCTAACCTATATCCAAGGCTTAGTCATTAGAACTTCAACATCAAGAGGATATGTATGTATGCATGTATGTATGTATGCATGTATGTATGTATGCATGTATGTATGTATGCATGTATGTATGTATGTATGGTATATAATTGTTCAGTTTTATTTCAAGATTTCTTGCCAATAAAGAGCCGGTTTCTAACCTAGATTCAAGGCTCCTTCATTGGAATTTCAATATCAACAACAGGGTATTTTTGTTTGTATGTGAGTATGTATGTATATGTGTAGATTTGTATGTTTTGCTTTATGTATGCATTCTCAGGCGTATAGTTGCATATCTAGACATGCTCATATATATTAGAAAAAAGATAAACCTTTGGAAAGTTTTACAGATTTTTATAGTACAAGTGATGGATTGGATCTGTAGTCTTTGAATTAGCTTTCTCCTTTCTGGTTATGAGAGGCTTAATTTCTCAAGATTGGTATTTAGGCAGTGTATTACGTATCCCATTGCCCCAATAATTACAGGTATAAACCTGAACTTGTAATCTGGATGAGTAACTTCAGATTTCTCAATAGTTCAGCGTAGTTCAGCATATGTTAACATCCGCTGGGCAGCTAATTTCCACAGCTGTGCAGTTTCTCTTCTCTATCCCAGATCATCATATCAGGTCTATTGTGCTTACATTTTATTGGGGACTTCACTAGGACATTCTACCGGTACTCCTTTTTATTATGAGTAACTATCTATCTTAGAAAAGTAGTGTGTGGGATTGGAGGGAAATTTTATTACTATATCTACAACACCTGTTGTCTTCCCGAATGCTGTGTACATACATGAAACGAACACAAAACTTAATAAAATTGAGAGCCCTACATGAATCTAAAAGCAGTATTGAAAAACTGTGGCATCTCAAGGCGACTACCGTACCAATGATTTAAGGATCTCTAGGAATGATAAAAAAGGTACTAAAACTTATTTGAAAATGATACCAGCCTTACCATCCCTACAGGAAGTGCAAAAAATCGTGTTAACTGGAACGACTCATGTACTGAGAAGAGCATTATCGCTGTTGAAACGACATCCATTCATGAATTTATTTATTTATTAATTTTTTTTTAATACATATTTTACCTGTGAATTTGCGTGTGTAAACTGGGAATGCATACAATGAGCTTCTCTGCCCTAGGTGTACGGAAAACACTTGGCGAGAAATGGAAGAAAATTTGAAGAAAGAAGAAAAAACAACAACAACAACAACACAATAATAATAATAATAATAATAATAATAATAATAATAATAATAATAGGCACGGCCAAAATGTAAAAAATTTACATTGGAAACTGTGCTAGAAATGGGGATTTGAGACTGGAAACACATGGTACAATCATCGAGTTGAAAATGTACGGGAGTCGGAGGAATGTAAGATTTTGTGGGAATTCCCAATTCAAACGGACAAAAAAGTTGATGCTGTTATCG
>NC_142933.1:61742627-61760127 GCF_046866305.1 Octopus bimaculoides
GGCATTAACGTCCTGCTTCCTGCGTCTTTTAGTTTTTCAAATATTGAATATTCGGGACTAACTTATGCATAATGTTCGTCTCAGTTTTGAGCCTCTAGACTAATGGTTCTCGACTATTGTTGCCTATGAACTCCTTTGATTCCTTTTTACTCTATTGGACCTGCGTAGCTATTCTATCTATCTATCTATCTATCTATCTATCTATCTATCTATACATACATACATACACATACATACATACATACATACATACATACATACATACATACGTACATACATACATATATAAACCTATTGCATGTTTATGATTAAATATTATAAAGAATTGTATAAAAATGCTAAAATATTTTGCGTATTGCAGCAGTAGAAGCAATTTATTGTCCATAAATTTTAACAAGAAAATCTTATATGGACCCCCAAGGGCCATATGAACTCCGCTTGAGAACCACTGCGCTAGAGGGAGATTTAGCTACTATTTCTAGCAAGTCAGGCGATTACTTAATGGTCCTCCTTTACTATACAATATTGTTATTGTGGATGACATTACAATAGATATATACAGAATCTTCTATTGCTATGCCAGTGAAGAAGTAAATTGATTTCGCCATTATAGAGTAGTCCCATATTTGAGCAGAACCATTCTACCCGCGATTATCTCCCCTTTATAGATATACTTCATCCTATTAGAATATCTTAACCAATACAACCTTCCATTTTAAAATATGTTAGAGAGTAGTTGGATATAGTAGGCCGAGCAATCACTTAGAGTCTTCTCCATTCTGTCAGCGATTAGGAGAAAAACTATTAGTCAATTACTATGTAGGGACATTCTTCAGATATACAGACAGACTCAGTGGAGTTGTTGGAATCGGTGGTAGTTAGTTACAGAGGAAAAGATACGGTGGACTGAAGAAAAGTAATAACGGAAGAAATTAATCTTTTAGGACAGAATTCTAATTTTATCATTCAAAACTCACACATAAAATGAAAATGAGTGTATCATCATCATCATCATCATCATCATCATCATCATCATCATCATCATCATCATCATTCTCCTTCTCCTCCTCTTCCTCCCCTCCTCTCCTCCCCTTCCCCGTCCTCCTCCTCTTCTTCATCATCATCATCGTCGTCATCATCGTTGTTATTGTTATTCTTATTCCGCCGAGGTCGACTTTAATTTTCATCCTCCAAGGCCGATAAAATAAGTACCAGTAGAGTTTAGGGATCGACGTAATTAGATTACCTGGCAGAATAGTTAGCACGCTGGACCAAATGCTTAGCGGTATTTCGCCCGTCCCTACGTTCTGAGTTCAAATTCCGTCGAGTTTGATTTTGCCTGTCATCTTTTCGTTTTCGATAAAATAAGTACCAGTTTAACACTAGTGTAATCGACTCATCCCTTCCCCAAAACTTGTTGCCCTTGTGGCAAATTTTGAAACCATTATTATCATTATTGAGTGAGAGAGCAGCACATGCCATCACAGTGACACTGGGGTACAAATATACGAAGCCCGATATACAAATCATGACTACCTGTCTGTACACCAGGCACATGCATCACATTACCAGAAGCTAAGTCGTTAGTCCAGGACGTGAACGATAGCGAAGGCAGTACTTTTATACTGGTCGCAGTGTACGCACCAACTGGAGCGGGGCAGCTTGAGTTCTTCAGACGCCTGGAGGCCTTTCTAGGTACATCTCGATTGGGCGATTGGAACGGCATTTTGGATGCACTTGTGGATTGGGTGGGGCTACCGGATAGGAAAGGTTGGGTGCGCAAGCCTCGCAAACCTGCTCAGTCCTTTCCAGCTGGCGGACAGGTTCAGACTGGATTTCTCGAACACGCCAGTGTGGACATGGGAAAACAGCGCCGGATCATCCAGATCTTATCTAGATAAAGTATTTTGTAGGCCCGCAGATATGAATAGCATAGAGTCCACAATTTGAATTCGTCAACTACACAGACCACAAATTTGTGATCTGTACTGTTGACCTAGATAGACTCCATAGCCAGGGACATGGATACTGGAAGCTGAATGCATCCTTCCCGGCGCGCCAAACTTTCAGAGACCGGCTTAGCAAGTCAGTCCATCGAAAGTTGACGGGTGCAGTCTTCAACAACCGATGGTAGGGGGCCGTAAAACGGATGATTAGCGTAGAAGCTGTAGAATTTAGTAGAGAACTAGCGATAAAGAAGACGAGAGTAGAGGGAGTTAGGAAATTAGAAAGGGCACTGAGTAGAAGCATAGCGACCGATGTGCTAGCAGCGAGATTGGTTCTGAACCAATTCTTCAACACCAAGCATGAAGGTTGCATTGTAAGAACTCGGGTGCGTGCTCTAAAGCAGGAGGGAACGTGAGCCATTCGATGGGCCCGGGTGACCGAACGTGGTTATAAAACTACAATTCAGTCTTTGAGGGTTCGGGACAGGCGCATGCTACACGAGTCGAAGCAGATTTGTGCGGAATTTCAGCGGCACTTTGCTGAACTGTACGAGGCGCGCGGTGGCCCGGAGGCGGAGCTGAACTTCACTTCCTATCTTGATGGTATACCATGGCTTTCGGCCAGGGACGTTGAGTTCTGCGAAATGCCGAAGATATACCAGACTTGTTTGGTGAGCTTTTGGGAGACGTCTGCCTCATCTGGCAGAAGAATGGGAGAATACACAGATTTGAGAGCCGAGGTGTGGTGACGCTACTGAGAAAGGATCCGAACAAGGAAGACGTTGTTGATAACTTTAGGCCGGTAACTCTACTAAATACAGATTACAAAATTTTGGCAAATGTATTAGCAAAGAGATTGGCGTTTGTTGACAGACTGGTGACTGATGAGCAGACCTGCGCTATCCCCAGCAAAACTATAGACGACAACCCACACCTCACGCGATACATTATAGAGAGGGTTGGTAAAGAATCTAGCATGGGTGGGGCCCTGATCCATTTGGATCAACCGAAAGCCTTTGATAGCGTCAACCATCTGTACTTGGAATCTGTCCTCAAGGCGGCTGGTTTCGGTCCCGTTTTCAGAGGCTGGGTCGCGACATCTGTTCTCGGAATCGCTTGGTATCGAACGTTTACCCCGTCAAGGATGCCCACTCTAACCCCTTCTCTTCTTACTGGCACTCAAGCCATTACTGCGGAAGCTGGAAGTTTCAAGGACATCTCACGTGAACTGGGATGTAAAAGGTTCGTGTCAGCGTTTGCGGACGACGTTCTGACTTCAAATTCCACCGAGGTTGACTTTGCCTTTTATCCTTTCGGGGTCGATGAAATAAGTACCAGTTACGCACTGTAATCGACTAGGCCCCTTCCTCTCCAAAATTTTCAAGTCCTTGTACTTAGAGTAGAGAAAATATTAATAGTAATTATTATTACTATCAGTAGTAGTAGTAGTAGTAGTAGTAGTAGTAGTAGTAGTAGTAGTAGTAGTAGTAGTAGGAACTGTCTCATTCACTCACACTAATATATATCTCTAAGCATGCTGAATATTTTCGAAATGTAACCAAGGAATTTTTATTTTAGTATTACTTTAAACAGGCCTTGTTATTGAAGATTTTGGGATATCTTCCCTGTATTGGGGCTAATAAAGAAGGTCACTCTTTTGATATTTCGACGTTTTGATTTAACGTCTAACTACAAGTCAAATATGCCAACATGTTATAATACGAGAGCTGCTCTCAAAGTAAATTACATTGGTTAACGTAAAACAGTTAACAAACGGGTAAAAGGATTAAAGTGTGTTTATGAATATACCACAAATTTCTGAAAATGGGGGAGGGGGAAAGCATGACAAGCCACAAGTTTCACCACCAGAAATAAACAGCAGCAGCAACAATAACAACACACGTACACGCACTTGGTCAAACATACTTTCGAATGAGATACATTTTGTAGAACAAACTAATGCTTGCTGCATCTCATTCACAAGATCGGTAAAAGAGAGTATTGCACCTGTGTCTGGGAAGGGGGATCTTCATTGTCCCATTCAGTTACAGAGCTGGCAGCAACATCAGATGTAATCTATTTTATTGGAACAGAGAGAACATATGATAACGTATGCGTCATCATTAAAGAAAAGTGCTTTGCTAAACTTAAAGATATGAGCAGGTCCATGAATTAAGATTATGATCCTGCGTTCTAGCGCAGAATTCATTCAGTAATATTAATAAAAGAAATATTTTGTGAAATATATTTCAAGTTAGAGCAACATGTCGTTTATGTAATTATTTTCTGTATTGCATGCTATCTATGTTACATGCTGTATTGAATGCTTTCACAGCTCGATGCTTGTGTTTTGTTTTGTGTTTTCTTTATTGTACTGTATGTATTCTCTTTAATATGTGTACAGTAACACTTAGTGCTATATTCTGCGTATTGTGCGTATGTATGAGTACCTTAGCTCTGGCATAGTCCAGATCATCGTCAGTTTGTCATTTTCTCAGATCGTTTCTGATGTAAGCTTATACCACTTTTTTCTTTTGACATGTTGCTAGCATAATAATTGCCAGGGTATGAGAGTCTCAATTTGTTTTGCCTGTAGATAGACAAGAGTGGGTTACCAGAGACGCTTAATTAGTTCTTCTCAGCCTCGGCATATCATGCAATTACCTAATGTATTCTGCTTCATTACATGCTGTTGGTAATTTATGCTGCGAAAATTTTGATCCTGCAGTGTTAAAAATCCTTTAGCCTTAGCTTTGAATCCTGCTCTGCTCAGCTAATGCAACGATTTATATTTGTCTACTTTAAGCTTTACGTGTTCGAGATAAACGCTACAAGCTTGCTTACGTTTGATCCACCAGCATCCATAATTGCTAAAAATGCTCGCAGACTCTCGTTTGGTGTCTGTGTATTGCTGATTACTTTATCTTTAAGACGGTGAGCTGGCAGAAGCATTAGCACGCCGGACAAAATGCTTAGCAGCATTTCGTCTGCCCCTACGTTCTCAGTTCAAATACTGCCGAGGTTCACTTTGCCATTAATCCTTTTGTGGTCGACAAAATAAGTACTAGCTGAGCACTGGGGTTCATGTAATGACTAAACGCCTTCACTAAAAAGTTTCAGTCCTTGTGCCTATAGTAGAAAGGATTACTCTATCTTTATTATTGTGGACTACTCTTTCTTAATCCATTTAACTATCTTTACTGCTTTTTTCCTTTAATTTTGTTCGAAGTTCACATTTAAGTGGTGGATTGGCAGAATCTTTGGATCGTCGAACAAAATTTCTTGTATTTATTCCATTTAATTTCTACTTCAAACTCCACCGAGTTCGGTACCAGTGATTCATTTCATGGATTCATTTAATCGGCTGATATCCACTCCCAAATTTCAGGCATTGTGCGTATGTTTGAACCAATTATTAATTAATTGATTAACAGTTACAAATGTATCCACCGTAAATACGATATTACCAGTTGTAGGAAGATCGATTATAAAAATAAATTCCATCTAAATTTCTATATTTAACAGCATGAATAGTAATAGTTGTAGTAGTTGTTGTTGGTTTGGAGTTGTTGGTACTATTAGGAGTAGAGATCGGAGAAGACAGAGGAAGACCAAGTGACCAGACGCAGCAACAGTATAAAGCAATACAAAGTATTATACAATAATAGAAATTCATTACACGTAACGTTAATAATACACTTAATAAATCATCCATATGTGTGTGTGTGTAATTATGTGTGTGTGTATATATATATATATATATATATATATATATATATATATATATATAGAGAGAGAGAGAGAGAGAGAGAGATATGCATGTGTGTGTGTATGCACATACATGCGTAGATGCAAACCAACAAATATTCTGCACACACACATACATACATAAATATATACATAAACACATATATATATATATACATGTACAAACGTATTGTTGTCACAAGCGTATAAAAGCTACACGGTAACACATGAACATGAATCTGGTGACATCTTTATTAATGAGAACATAATTTTTCGCTATATACAGCTAAGTAATAATTGACTTGTTGTTATATGATTTATTAATTACAAAGTTCATAGTCTGCTATTTTTTCTTTTTTTTTTTGATGTTGTGGGTGTTTTTTTTTCCTAACTATATGTCAGGAATTATAGTTACGCAAAGTGGACTTGCAGAAATGTGTAGTCAATGAAGCTTGGACTCCCTTCCTCGGCAAAAAAAAAAAAAGTATTTCGCTAAGTGAGCGTTACACTAAATGAATGCAAAATTTTTGTGTATCTTCACATACGAAGACTTTCTCCTACTTTCTGTAGCCAACGAATGTACACTAAATATTTTCACGGATAATTGCATTTTTCTTTTCCCAATTAAAATATCAACTGAGCCACCACGTCAATATCCATTAACGATATAGACTGAGTAGAGATTACAGTGGAACGATTGCGGGGGATGGATTGAGAGGATTATTGAATATCATATGGACTATTAAATATAATACTGAATAAATAAAAGGAAACAAGTTGTAAAGGGCCCACAGTAATTCTTATACTACATTTTAAATTTACCATTAAAATTCTTATTTTAGGTTACTTTCTAATTCTACATTGTTACTACTACTACTACTACTACTACTACTACTACTACTACTACTACTACTACTACTACTAAGTAGTAGTATTATGGCATGCGCTGTAACATCAATCACGGCATCCACCATTTGTTGGTGATTATCTACTCCTGCGGATGACACCTTTGCCTCACTCAGGCGACAACCCTCCAACCAACGGGTCTGTTAGGGTAGTTGTTGCCAGCGAGGGTTTTACGAGGCTGGAGTGCAAATCTTGCTTAAGTTGAATAGACCATTGTTACTTCTTTTCAAAAATCTACTTCTCACAGATAATGTTGTCTTTGTACGCGTTTGTCTTTCTTTTCATTCTCTTCTTCAAGCACATATATAAAACATCTCGAGAAATCATTCTTCAAAATCGGATGCCTTGTGGTAGTAGTAGTAGTTGTTGTTGTTGGCAGTGGTAGTGGTATTGGTTTTTAGCTAATGGAAAAGAGCTATCATTAAAATCGTTCCAACTGTGACCATTCCAACTTTTCAGAGAAAATAGCTCTACAAAGTCCAAAGTGTACTAATTTTGCTAAGAAGGCAGGGTGTGATATTTGTAGTGGGTCAAAGAAGTGCGTTAATGTTATTTCCTTTATGTTACTGGAGGTGAATCGTAAAAGTTTATATTTAAGAATATTTCAGTTATTTTATATGCCTTGAGATGGTGAGATGAATTGTTTTTATTTTTTTGCAGTTCATACCGTAAAAATGACTCAGATATTTTCTTCTAAGGTTTCATACGGTTTATTAACTAAAGCCAAAGATTTAATAAAACTAATAAAGTATAAAAAAAAAGAACGAATGAACCCTTAGAAACAACACATCTATAATGATCTAGAATTTAGAAAGTTTCTATATGAAGCTACTTGTGTCAACCTGTTATAAACGCTAATCTCAACAAATGCGTATTTATTGAAGAAATTAGGTTAAGTTTTCAGAATTTTATTACTAGCTGTAATTCAATATTGCAGATTTCAGTTTCTCATTAAACACGCTTGTATCAGTGATAGTTCTTAAATTATGAAGTACTTTTAAAAACTTGTTTGCTCCTTCCCAACATGTTCAATTTGACATTTTTTTCTGTGGGAACTTAAGCTGCAACATATCAAGGTTTCAGCTTCATGTATATATATATATATATATATATATATATATACATATATATATATATATATATATATATATATATATATATATATATATATATATATATATATATAACTTGACTACAACAACCACAACAAAAACAACAAGGATAGCAACACTGCAAAACTTTTAACTTCTAAATCACCATTAACTGGTGTGAAGTCATTTATACAAGTCCGCAAATTTGTCATGTTAATTAAGAAAAGCTAAAATAGTCAGCTTATTGGTGTCCTACTTCGAAACAGATGTTTCCTAGTGAGTTGTAAGTGGGAAGAAGAAAGTGTAAATGACGGGCTTCGTAAAGGCCTGGAAATGCTTTCCCTCTCTTATTGTGCAATACTATCATAGAAGAAACCTCTATGTGATCGCCTAACCAAGTAGAAATAGCAGTGAAGTTTCCCTCAAATCTAACTCATCAATCTTATAGAAGTGAGAGGGCACTTTGAAGAATGTAGCCCAGGGTACACTACAACTTGTAAAAAATGGCATGGTCGCCATACGTTGCCCCTTGTAAATACAGTTGCTGTATCAGGGCCGACTTTGAGCTAAATAACAACAACGTGTCTCTCTATTTATGCAATTGTTCAGGGAAGTTTTCGTGATATTTTTTATGGTTTAGCCAGAAGGTCGACGCCCATGATCCTTTGCAGAGTCTCCGTGAATAAAGGCAGACACTACGACTGATGATTTGTCCCCTGACATGAGACGTTACCCGGATGTTTATAAAAGAACAGATTCCGCTAAAGGAACATACCAGTGAAGTAGCTGTGTGAAACAGGGTAATGAATTGGATCGGGCGCAACGCATGGCATGAACAATATTTCTCGGGGACGAAAGATGCTTATCCAGTTTTATATTTAACGCGACACCAGCTATTTGCAAACTATTAAAACAGCTTCTTTCATAAAGGTATAACTGAACATTGTCTTTCTTTCTTTTTTCATTTATTTATTTGTTTATTTATTTATTTATTTATACATTTATCTTATATCACAACTAGAAGACGATGCTGCATCAGTAAAAGCTTCACTCTTTTTTTATGAGGATGTGAGTGATATAGAAGTGACTGAAGATAAATGCAGAACAAATGTACCTAGAGCAGTCGTTCATTGATTGTTTTCGTTTTCCTCCCAAGAGTTTAAATCGTCCGTTAATATATATCAACGAAAGACATACAACTACACGCATACCCATGCACACATACACAGATGTATGTATGTATGTATGTATGTATGTATGTACGCACGTACGTATGTATATATATATATATATATATATATATATATATATATATATATATATATATACATAATGTTTGTTTCTATGTTCAGTCTCAGGATGTCCTAGGCGGCCGAAATTTCGAAGTCACTGTCAATGGCATTCTTCTATAAGAATACTATATATATATATCAGTGGCATGCGGTGACTTCCGGGGTTGGGCATGCAATGAATTTCTCCCCCCCCCCCGCAATTTTTCAGTAAATAAATTTTCGTATTCTTACAATTTACATATGGGAGATTCTGAATAGGCAATCACCCCCGTATGACCTAGAATAAGCAGGGAATAAAAAATGGCTCTGTAAAGATGAGCCTGAAGTAAGTGTATTGTTTGTATTTTTCTCTCTCTCCGAAACGTCAGTACTTTCCCATCCTCACTCTCCCTTAACAAGTCTAAAAATCATAAGTGAAATGTAATAAAGATGAAATTGGATTCTGTTAATATTTTTGCATATTCTGAAAATTGGATTCTGTTAATATTTTTGCATATTCGGAATCTCTGTTAAAGGTAGGAATCATAAAAAATTTTTTCACAAAATTCGTTTTTCAAAGGGGTGCGATTCTGCATTAGCCCCTATACCTATTGGTTGAGCTGAATCAAATTGAAATGATTTAATTAAGAGAACACATTTAGTTACATTATATGGCCATGCTTTAAGATCGTTACGCCCTGGAAGACAAGTCAGGGATTTTTATCATGCTACTTGTCAATTCTGGGAAAATTATCGATACTCAAGCAGACTGTTCTGAGACTTACTGAACTCCGTATATTAAAAGACTACGTCTCACGCACACACATTGAAAATACACTCATATACATGAATACACACACAATGAAAGACAGTGAAAATTCAACATTATAAAAAGCTCCCCAAAACTGTTGTGGCAGAAGTCAACATCTCTGAGATTGAAACAAGACATTTACGGCCGTAAATAGACTACACCTAGCAGCACAGAAAGGAAAACCTATGTAGGTTAGGCGTGACGAAGAAGTCGAACCACTTCTCCTGCCAAACAATACTGATGTAAGATGGTCGAACCTTACATTATAACAAACACTAACCAAAACCTGTAATATATGCCCTTTAATATATTAATTTTTTTTTAAAGGTTCTAAAATGTTATTTACCTCATTTATAAATTAATTCAATTCTTCGATCTTCCTGGGCAAATATATCTATCACATTTTCATAGAAATCTTCTCTTTTCATCAATTGTTGTAATAAATCTTTTTCAATTGACATTAGTGCTAACCCAGACAGACTCCTTTCTCCTGTCGCATTTCTTTGGTATGTTTTGATTCTACTTAATGCAGAAAACGATCGCTCTACAGAAGCAGTGGTAGACGGAATTGTCAAAATCAACTTGCACAGATTGAAGAGTTCTGGCATAGCTTCAACAAGGTCACTGCTGTAAATGTAACTCATTAAATGACTTAACTTCGCTTTTTAAAATCTTTCATTGAATACGTCACATTGAGCTCACTTTGTAATCGAATTACATCAAAAAATCTGCCATAAGTGATTTTTAAAGAATGTATAGAGTCCACAGGAAATTGTTTGTAATATTCATCAACTTTGTTGAAATTCAAAAGTTCTATGAATTTAAACTCTTCTAAGGATGAATATCGTGCTTTTATTTGGTCAACTACTGTACTGATAATTTTGTTACAATGCATTCTAATAATGTCGTTGAGGCTCAATAGATATATATTTGGATCTCTGAATTCCGATTCCTGCATCGACTCCATATTTTTTCCCTAATATATCATAAAAGATTGAAAAATTATCAAGTTTGTTTTCGAGTACAGTTCTAGTTTTATCTATTTGCTCTTTACAATACACTATGTCATGACTTTTACTCTGGATATTAAATAAGACGTCAGTAAAAGAAAAAATGTCACTGAATACTTCTAACAAAAATAAGAAATCACTGGTTTGACAGACCAGTGAAGATAGAAGGTGTATCTAGATGACTTTCCATTTTTTTTGTCATATTTACTGATTAAATATACGAATTCTTTGGTCACCCACCGTTTATAATTAATTGTTTTCCATCGAAGTCTCTTTTCGAAAAACTATTTCTCAAAATATCGTTTATAACACACATTTCACTCATTTGGAAAAAAGTAACACACGTTTAAGCATCTGCGTATATTGTAAGTAAATTTCAAAAAAAAAAAAAAAAACGGAAAAATGACGTTAGTCAAATTAAATATTTTTGTTTTCAGAACACTCCAAAAATATAATAGTGCAAACAGATGTTTTGGATAAAAGATTCAAACTTACCGCCAGACTGTTCCAAGAATTATGGCTAATTATAGCAGTTCTTGAGAACTGCTCTAGTTCCGGTTAGAACCAGCTAACAAAGAGATAGAGAGGTAGGGGCCATGCTATTTTCAGAAAGCATTACTTCCTATGATAAATTTGTGGAATCACTGACAGAGAGAGGAAGGGGTACAAAATATATATGCTAGCGGTCTTAGCATATCTTTTGACAGGTCACTAAGTAAGAGAGAGAGAGAGAGAGAGAGAGGGGAAGGAAGGAAGGACAAACTAACATAGATAGGGAGATAGGGGGTGTCTATAAGCTAGATTCTCATTGCATACCCTTCTCAAAGCTATTACTAGTCACTGAGAGAGGGGAAGGGGAGACAGAATATTCGAAAACTGGACGGATTATTTTTTGCAAGAAGGTAACTATTTTATCTAATTTTCCGATTATATAACAGGTCATGCGGCGCATAGCTTGCATGGCTGAGACTGCACGCCACTGATATATATACATATATATATAAACAAAACCAGTTGCACAGTCAGAGACTAACGTGAACAGTCATGAATTTAAACTGGTGGTCCACACTGATGAAGCTCAAGGTTGAATAACCAAAAGCAGAAACCTGGTTTGTAGATATCCGTAATTGCATAACATTTTTATTTGTGTTGTTAAATGTTTTAATTCGGTCTGTTTTCCTCGCATACTGTTTTTCTCTGTTATATTGGTGCGCTACGGTGGATTATTTAAAACTTGGCTCATATTTCTAGCAGCTAGATGCTCATTAAGCATCATTACGATATTTCATAGCTCCTTAAAGCTATCATATCTGCGTTCCACCAATGCTACTACTGGTGATATCATCAAATTTTAAATTTATCCACAGATGATATGATCAGTAGTGACATCTAACTTCAAATCTCAGTGTTTGAATATTTCATCTAATATATATATATATATATATATATATATATATATATATATATATATATATATATATATATATATATATATATATATATATATATATATATATATATATATATATATATATATATATATATGTATATATATCTGTATACACACACACACACACACACATATATATATATATATACAATGTAAAGAGCTATAACAACGGCCTCATCACCCGACCAAAGTCAACTAGTAAAAATACCAATGACAAAAACTTTAATACAATAAGAAACAAGATCAAAATGTTCACTCCGACTATAACCACTAATTACAATCCAAACTATAATTTAAGAAATTGTTCTAAAAATATAGACTGGATGATAATCCCTTTTGCTAAAAAGGTAAAATCAAAATATCGAGAATGTTCTACGAGGCACCGAATAGATTCTTTCTGATAACGAATAAATACCATAATTGATTTAATAAATAGAAAATCAGAATGACGTATGTATGTATGTATGTATGTATGTATGTATGTATGTATGTATGTATGTATGTATGTATGTATACACGCAAACACACACACACACACACACACACACACACACACACGGAAAGTAGACGATTTCCGCCTTTGAAATATTAGGTTGGTGCATAATTATTGCGGCTTTTTTCAACAAATTTTACTCAACAAAAGCAATAACAACATGTAACAAAAACGTCTTTAAATGATTATTCCGGAGTATATTCACCATATTTGCTGCAGCCCCAGTTCAAGGGTTAATGGCTGGCAGAAATCTATGTATTTCGCAACACCTATAGTAAGGATAAAGCCCACAGATCTATAGCAATGACTTCTATTCTTGCTTAACTTCAAAATTTCCTTATGATTGGCATTAAATAAAAGAAGAGACCACTACAGTATCCTGCTTTATCATTAGTTTTATAAGGAATCCGACATTGTTTTGGATTTATCATTGTAGGGATAATTTCCAGCAATTAGTGATACAATTTTTTTAATGTGTTTTCTCGGCCTTGAGATACGCATACCTCCGAAAACCGATTCATTTGATGATATTTTGAAAGCTTTCAGAATAGTTATAATTTATTTGGAAACAAACCAACTGAAAACTATGAAGCTTTCATCGCAAACATTGTGAGGCCTATCAAGAGCTGGGCCGCAAGATGTCTGTGAAAATACATTACCTAAGTTCACGTTTTGTTTGTTGTTGTTTTTTTAATATTGAAGCATGGAAAAAAGATTTTTCAAGGGTATAACTACCGGGAAAACGTTACCAGGGTAAATGAAACCTATGAATATTTACGGATTATTGTTAGACTATACGCGGATAGGCATGCGACATTATTTACCTCTCAAAAGCAAAACAATCATGAAAATGTATAGTAAGTTCTTTTTCAAACTCTAAGTAAAAGTCATATAATTCACGTGTATACAGTTGGTTGTAACTGACGCTCCATTGGTTCTGAAGAAATTAAAATGGGACGTAATTATGTATCTCCAAAACTCTTAAAAATGAATATCCTTGCCATAATTAGCTTCCAAAGATTTATATCTATTAACACTCTTTTCCCGAAACAGCAAACGGTTTCATTACATTGAAGATTAAATTACAAGAAAAAAGAAAAGAAAAAAAAAACTAGTTAATCTTGAAAATGAGCAAGATTTTTAAGATCATTGGCTCAGAATCACTAAAGATTGATTGGTTTTGTGTCCGGCACATTTTGGTGGTAAACCAGTACAACTAAAAATTTCAGATTAATGAAACAAACAAGTCTAAAGCTGTAACGTGCCATTAATATTTATGGAAAATGTGTTTAATTCACACCTATTAGCACTAACATGTACAATGACCAACAAATTAAAAGCAAACGAATCACAATAATGACTCGTGGACTTATTTTAACCCTTCTTGGTATGTATACATAAGTATAACTAATTAATATGTAGTTGCACTGGTTAGCCCAAATTAATTTACCGATTGTCTTATTAACGAATTTAATGCATACATAAACAAACATATAACCACATACACACACATACTATTTCTAACATGGATGATTCAATTGCATTCATGCATAAAGAGCAGCGTAGTTTTATGAGCATGTAAATGTCAAATAAGTAACACGCCTAATTAGAAATACAAAAACGAAAACTGCGTATGCAGTTTGTTTGAAGTTTGAGCTTCGTGGAATTTGAATACGAACTTTTGAATATTAGCATTTAGATTATATAATCAGGCCAGCATATTTTTAAACATAGATAGCTGAATAGGTATATGCAATAAATTCTTCTCTTCAAATATAGCCCAAATTTATTGGACATGTTCTCCAACGAATTAGGATGAGAAAAAATATATTTTCATCACTTGAATGGGGAACTGACGGTAAGAAACTCTCAAGAGAGCTGAAAAGCAGGTCTCCAGAGGAGAAATCCCACTCAAGCATATGTTTCGGCCCTTAACTTATTTACACTCTAACGTGGCCGGTCTGCATCCCGGTCATGATTTCTGGGTGCCCTTCTTCTGACACCTTTTAGCCACTTGAATATCGGAGACTTGAGCATTTAAATCGCCTATAAATTTCATCTAATTGAAATATTCTCTCAGTTGACTCAGGTTTTAAATTTATACTTAAATAAGAAATAACTTTAGTTGTCATGGTAGCGGTGGAACTCAACGCTACCAAAATTTCTCACTCAGAGTTACTTTCCTTAGTGTTAAAATGCAAGTATATCACCTTCCAACGGCATGGAGGTTGTTTTTGCTCCTTCTCGACTAGATCCAGCTGGAACACCTTTCCGCTGTCGCTGATATTGCCTTTAGAGCTTTGGTCCTGTTCTTTCCAGAAATTGGGAGTTGTTTCATTAGATCGTAAGCTGATTTGCGCATAAAATCTCTACTCTGTCCTCTATAACGAGAACCTTGAACAGGAAGTTGGCTTCTCTCAGGCTGTTGGCCAGACTGGTCTTGAATGTTTCAGTCTTGAATACGTGTGCTTCTTTTATGATACTTGCAAATAGCACAGTGAGTTCAATCAAAGTTATTTGCTTTGATGAACTTAAACGGAGAACTAATTTAAACAATTGCGTTGCGGTATATCTCGAACAAACTTATAATGTTTCCGCACCGTCGAAGATATTATTTTTCTGTTCTTTCCGATGCGATTTAGCGATCTAAGATGAAATTTTCAGAAGCCAATTTTTAACCTATGTTTCTGTACTGCAAAAGTAAAATTAAAAAAAAAAATGTCGGCTGTAAGTGACCAGCAAGTTCTATATGTTTCTAAGCCACTTTCAAAATATATTTTAACACAGCCAGAGTTTTCTGGATATTGCAAAACACATAATATTATTCATAATTTCCGCTGAGTAAATAGTTTTAAGAACAGAGGAGAATCATAGTTTGATATCGGCCTTCATTACAAATTGTAAATCATTAGACTTACGTTATATTACTAATTATTTCACCGGTGAAATTCAAGAAGGTCGCAACATCATATTTCCTCACGGCTAAAACTTTAAGGATTTACTCTAATCTATGGAGCAAATTAAAACTGAAGCTGTTTCATTAAATACAGGTAGTAATAATGAGAGGGTCAGTTGTTTGTATTATGTCATCGATGTGTATTGCAGATCAATGTATGGGACACATAAGACTTAATGGCTTCCATCCAACATTAAGAAGATATCACACTTATGGTATCTTCGCCATTTTAATCAGGCACAATTCTGTAGGAGTGACAAGAGCTGAGTTCAGTGAAGACTCTTATCACCGTCGTCGCCGTCTCCCTCACCTCCATTGTGACAAAAGAATGGATTTGGAAACTGAGGGATCGAAGAAGCTGGCGGTATAACCATCAATGATATTTTAGTAAAACAGTAGAACCCGAGAAAAGTAGTAATGCTGTGCGTTGGCAAAGGGTTGTAAGCATACTTAAAACAGTAATATGAGTTATGCCACGAGGAAGAGGAACAATCTAACGTTTCGGCAGAAGGCTTCGTTAGAGAGAAATGAAATGTTAACTGGCATTGACGGTTAAATAAATTAGGATTAGAATGTGTGTGTGTGTGTGTGTGTGTGTGTGTGTGTGCGTGTGTGTGTGTGTGTGTGTGTGTGTTTGCGTGTATGCATGTGCGTGTACGTCAGAGAAAGAGAGAGAGAGAGTGAGAGAATGGGAAGGAGGACAGAGATGTAGCTAATATTAGTAAGGGGAGAGAAGAGAGGTAAAGGCAGGAACATGCTATATCACCATACGAAACCACGCATATATGTGTATGCTCGCATATATAATGAGAAAAAATACACAAACACACACACACATATAAAAAAGATAGAAAGCGAGAGAGAGAGAACGAGAGGGAAAGAGAGAGAGAGAGAACGAGAGAGAAAGAGAGAGAAAGAAGGAGTGATGCACACGTAAATACAAGCGGCCATGACATAAATACTTGTATATATACAAACCGTACAAGCAAAATATATAGGCACGCACACACGCGAACGTAGTCCTCTAGCTATTATCGTATAAGCATTTATGTATATAAATACACTCGTCTATCTATCTATCTATCTATCTATCTATCTATCTATCTATCTATCTATCTATCTATCTATCTATCTATTTCTGTACTCACAAACACACATATAAACTGGTTAAGCAACCCTATGACAAAATGTGTCCAATGCATAACCATTCCATCTTTTTTCTTCAGATTAATGAATATCTTGAGTTACATTTTCAAAAGAATACTTTCACTTTTAAAATGGTAAGACATAATTTGAAGGAGAATTGACAGCTATTTCTAATAGGTCAAGCGAGTTACATAATGGCTCTTTTATAACTTTCGGTACTTTCTTACTACATGGAGGACTGAGACAAATTGCAATAATAATTGTTTCTTACATACAGCAGCAGCAGCAGCAGCAGTAATAGCAGCAGCAGCAGCAGTAGTAGTAGCAGCAGCAGCAGCAGCAAGATCAGCAGCAGCAAGATCAGCAGCAGCAAGATCAGCAGCAGCAAGATCAGCATAGAAAGAGTTTGGAATCAAAACTAGGTTATAGAATCGGTCTGCCACAAGATTGTTGTAAGATTAATTCTAGAGATCTTGGCAGGTTATTAATCCTGTGATAGCGTACGCTCTTTCACTAAAAGTACATTATTTCTTAAACACAATACACAATAACCCTGACCCCATCCAGAAAAACCAGCAATAACAACAAACAAATAGAATAAAAAAGAAAACGAAACTATATATAAAGTTAGATAATCTGAAACACGTCTTAGTAGATTAGTTTAATAAATCTC
>NC_142933.1:61765127-61777627 GCF_046866305.1 Octopus bimaculoides
TTCGACGAAGGTCCACAGCTCTGAAATATCTGGACACTGCACGAGTGCGTGCAGAACGGTTTCGTCGCTCTGACCGCATCTCGGGCAGGTCGGTCCGGTGGTTTTCGAACCGTGTCTGTAGATCTTCTCTCGAACTGGTAGTGCGTCTCGATAGCATTGCCAAGCCAGGGATCTCTGGAAATTATCCATAGGCCCCGGCCCGAACGTCGTCTTGAAAAGGCGGGTTAGGAATTTCTCGTCGACAACTAGGTTTGCCCCGAGAGTGTCGTCAGACCTCCCCTCCACTAGTCCTCTATAGGACGCATTGGTCGTTTGGAAGTTGCACAAGTTTGATCCCGGACGGCAGAGCTGTTGTAGAGCTTGGCGACACTCGCGGTGCCAATCGCCCAGTTTCGGTCTCTTCCTGATCCATGTTTGCAGTTCGGTGAGTGAGATGAGCTGCGGGAAGGCGTGCTTCACAAACGGCGCCCACACCTGTTCACCGTCGTCAATGAAGTTCCAGAGATGCCGCAGTCTCAGCGCATGTCTGCGCATCATTAACCACGGCATCGCCAGTCCTCCATGTAACGGTTGTTGACAGCAAATGGATCGCCTCACCATCGGAACGCCACCCTTCCACAGAAAGCGGAAAACTATGCGTTCTAGTTTCATGATGGTGGCATCGGGACAAGGCACGACGGTCAGGCGGTAATCGATGACTGATGCGATATACACATTAGCCACCTCCGCCCGGCCTTTTAGAGATAACTTTCTCTCAGCCCATGTTTGGCTGAGTTTGATCACTCTACTGGTGATCTCGTCCCAGTTCTTATCCATTTGGAGGTCCGGACTGAACCAGACCCCGAGCAGTTTAACCGGTCCGTCCGTCCAGCGTCCCACTACGGAGTCACTGTTGGACGGTATGGGCTTGCTTCTCCAGGTGCCGAGTAACAAACCCACTGACTTTTCCGGGTTAATTTTTGCTCCTGTCACCGTTTCGTATTCTTTAAGTGTCTCGCCTAGCATCTCGACGTGCTTTTCGCTCGACACTATGACGGTGACATCGTCCGCATATGCAGACACGCTCGTCCCGCAACCCAGCTCTCGTGGGATACCCCTCAGTGTCGCCAGCTTCCGCAGTAGTGGTTCGAGCGTCAATACATACAGAAGCGCCGACAGGGGACATCCCTAACGGACCGAACGCATGATGTCGAACGGTTTTGACAGGTGACCGTTTACCCGAATTACCGATCGGATGCCGCTATACAAGGCAGCGATCCAACCGCGGAAGACGGGACCAAAGCCAGCTGCCCTGAGGACGGCCGCCAGGTATCGATGGTCGACCCTATCGAAGGCTTTAGATTGATCTAAATTGATCAGCGCCCCACCCATGCCAGGATCCTTAACTACCCTGTCCATGATGTAGCGCATGAGGTGGAGGTTGTCGTGGATGCTTCTGCCCGGCACGGCGCATGTTTGCGCCTTGTCGACCAGTTTATCGATGACAAGCGCCAACCTCTCGGCTATTACTTTGGCCCAAATTTTCAAATCTGCGTTGAGCAGAGTGATGGGCCTGAAATTATCGATAAAATTCCGCTTGTTTGGGTCTTTCTTCAGCAATGTCACTGCACCTCGCCTCACGAAACCGGGAATTCTCCCGTTTTGTTGCCAGTTGCAGTAGACTGATGCCGAGAGGTCGCCAAACAAGTCTGGCATTTGACAATACAGCTCGTAGGGTAGACCATCCAATCCAGGCGACTTATCCCTCGCGCAGCCCGCCATAGCATCCCTTACTTCAGCAGCTGTGATGGGACCCTCACAACACTCTGCCTCTCCCGCCGAGAGCCGCGGCAGGCCGGTCAGGTAAGCAGTGAAGTCCATCCTGCGTTCCGACCCACCGTTCGCACCGAACAGTCGAGCAAAGTGCTGTTGAAAGGCCCCACACATCCTTTCGGGTTCGAGCAAACTACATCCCTGTTCATCGATTAGAGACCGAATGGTGGCTCTGTTACCGCGTTGCGCACCCGCGACCCGGGCTTCTCGCGCAGCTTCGATCCCTTCGTTCCTTAAGGCACGCATTTTAGCTCTGACGACGCAACCTTCGTGTTTGGCGTTGAGGTGTTGGTCGAGGGCCATCCTCGCAGCGAAAACGTTGGTTGCGCTGCCAGTTGTAAGTGCCTCTTCTAGTTTCTTAACTAAGTCTCCCTCTACTCTATTTCGATCTATCGCTAGTTCTTTACTAAACCTAATAGATTCCGATTTAATTGCCATTTTCAGGGCAAGCCACCAGCGGTTGTTAACGATGGCTCCTGTTAACGCCCTCTTAATTAATTCGCTAATCCGGTTCCTGTAAACCTGCCCCGCTAAGAGCGAAGCGTTCAGTTTCCAGTAACCGGGACCCTGCCTATGTGTCTTATCTAAGTCGAGCGTACACGTCACAAACTTATGATCTGTGTAGCTGACTATTTTAAATTGTGGACATCCTACACTATCTCTATCCGCTGTCCTACATAGAACTCTATCTAGATACGATCTCGACGATCCGACGCGGTTTGTCCAAGTCCACGTTGGCACGTTCGGATGGTCGAGTCGGAACCTGTCAGACAAATGGAAACGTCTGAGCAGGTCTTTGAGGCACTTACATCCCCTTCTGCTCCTATCCACTCCCACATAGTCTATATGCGTGTCCAAGGTAGCGTTCCAGTCCCCTACTAACAGTAAAGGTCGTGACGTTCCCAGGAAAACCTCTAGACGTCTAAAGAAATCCGCCTGACCCGTTAAGGACGGTGCATACACTGCCACCAGACGGAAAGCGCACCCGTTTGTGCCATCGACGTCCAAGAAACCAGCCTACCCTCCGGGTCTAGGAATATTGGCCTTACTTTTAGGTTCAGACTCTTCCGAAAAAGCACCGCGGTACCACCACCACCCATGTTTGGCAGACAGGGAGAAAAATAAATGTCGAAATGTCCGCCAAACATGGACTTGAGGGCCCGCGGGTTACTGAGTCTGGTTTCACTGATAGCTATGATTTCTATGTTCTGTGACTTGATGTCATTTAGAAGGTAACCTTGCTTCCAAGCTGACGCCAAGCCACGTACATTTACACAACCTAATTTAAGCATAGTTGAAGTCGAAATTTGTGTTTCATACACGACAGTAAAAAAGAGACAAGAGAGAAGGTTACTTACTCGTTTCGAAAATTTTAGCTTCCTCTTCTTTTGAAGTATCTTGGATGAGGTTTTTGAAGAGTTTCTTTGATAAATATTTCTTTGACCCCCCAACCGCATTCGGAAAGAGGGTTTTGAGTGTGTGGTGCTGCGTTTGTGTGATGTGAACTATTTTGATGTGTTTCGGTGGTGTAGTGCGTGGATGATTGTTAAGCTTATAATCATCTTCAGAAATGTTTGTTTGAGATATGATGTAGTCCATTAGTTTTGTGTTTTTTGTGTCTATCGCTGATAGCATTGTGTG
The DNA here is from genome assembly GCF_046866305.1 of Octopus bimaculoides. Classification (NCBI taxonomy): domain Eukaryota; kingdom Metazoa; phylum Mollusca; class Cephalopoda; order Octopoda; family Octopodidae; genus Octopus; species Octopus bimaculoides. Next base: position 61,768,581 of record NC_142933.1, read on the forward strand.
TGTTTTTGTGATGTTGGTGCTGGTTTGTTTGTGCAAGGGGCTTTCAGCGGTTACATATTTCCCTGCTTTGCATGCATTTAATTTTGGGGTTGTTTTTGATCTTTTTCTTTTACTTCCTGTGGCTATTTGCCATTCTGTAGAACTTTCATCGTTAGACGAAATGTCTGACGAATCAGAAGGGGGTAAAGGCAAAGCATTTGGTTCTATCTGTGTGTTTGTCGATGGTGTTGTGGTGTGTGGTGTGTGTGGTGTGTGTGTTGTTGGGGAATTGGGAGTAGTATTGGTCTTTTCTTCGTTCTCAGTGGTTGTCTTCTTGGTTGTTGTTCTTGGTGTCGGTGTTGGTCTGTCTTTAGTTGTTGTTGGTGGTGTTGTTTCTGTTTTTGACTCAAGTGGTGGTGTTGTTTGGTTGGGTTGGTTTGTTCGTTGTTGCCGTTCTTTCGTTTTCGCATATAGCTGCTTGATCAGTTGTGCATACGGTGGTGTGGGTAATAATGCTGGTGTTTTGGGTTTTTGGTTTTCCCGTGGCTGTTGTTACTGTTGTTGCTGTTGTTGCTGTTGTTTCGCGGCAGAATTGCAGTCCTTTTGGAAGTGAGCTTCACTGCTACATATGTAACAGCGTGGTCGTCTACCTTCCACCACTACATACAGCCTTTGCGTTGATGGTAACTTTATGTAGGTGGGTATTTTATTTAGTGACTCCTGGGTAATATGGAGAAGGATCTCCATTTTTTTACCCACCCACTGTTGCTTTTCAGAAACATTAATTTGCAATATGTCAACTTCCTCCATATCGACACATACGGCTGATGTTATCCATAGTGTGTCTACCGTGGGAGGAATATTTTTTATAATAACCCTTGTTATCCTCTGACCAAGGTAACTCGGTATCATTGTTAACTCTTCTGTCTTAAGAGTTAGCGTTGAGAATCGTTTCGCTAACTCTTCACTTTGAAAAATAACTTGCACATGGGCAAATTTATGCCACCAAGTTACATAATCCTTATATTGCCATACAGATCTCAAGCATTTCTCGATCTTTTCCGTGCTTGCTTTTTCTGTTTTTTTTTGTTTTGGAGTTTAAAATTTTATAAATAATTGTCTTTTTGTATGTGTCTTCTAAAATGTCTTGTGGTACCTCGTCATTTTCTTTCGTAAGTAAAGCCTTTGTATCCTTTATCTGCTGTGCAGTAAAAGATACTACCGTCGTTTTTTCCTTTATCGCCTCGGCGAAGTTTGTTTTGATCTTGTTATTGTTGTTGTTGTTGGTGGTGCTGGTGTTGATGGCAGAGGTGACTGTTGCTGTATTAGCGTTGTTGTTGGCGGTTGTGATGCTGGTAGGTGTTGTTGTTGTGGCAGATGGGTGACCTTCTTCTTGTGTACTCCTCTGACCTTCATACGAGTTACGAAGTGGCGGGAAATTTTTTTCATAATTTTCTTTGGCGTTCAGGCGTATTTGAGCAAATTGTTTGGCCATCATGCTCTTCTCTTTCTCTCCTTCCGTTGTCTGTGGTGAAAGGAACAAAAGAGAAGTGGAGTTGTTGTTGTTCTTGGTGGTAGTGGTGGCTGCGATGTCGGTGGAAGTAGCGGTTTTGGTTTTGTTGTCGTTGGTGGCGGTCGTAATGGTAGTAGTGGAGGTGGTGAAGGCAGTAGTAGTAAACGCAGCATTCCTGGTCTCTACGTCTTGTGTTCGTTCATGCGGAACGACTTGTTGGTCAGTCTCCTTGCCTGCTATTAGAGGCAAATCGACCACATGTGAAGGCCTAGCCATATTTCTTTTACGAAATATGTAGCCATATTTCTTTTACGAAATATGGCAAATAAGCCGGAGAAAAATCAAAAACTTTTGGAAATAAACTCCAGAAGGGGCCACTTCCTATTACAAAAATCCAATAGGGTCGAAGTGTATAGACTTATACACCTCTTCCACAAAAAATATTTTAAAACTGCAAAATTTTTTACATATAAAAGGCCAACTTACTTGCGACCCGATGCGACTAGCATCCGTCCAGATCAGAGATAGATAGATAGATAGATATGAAAATTTCTGAAGACTGGATCATTTGGTTGGTCTCTTTATGAATAACACGGCTGTCTGTAGGAACTGATAGATGTGGAAATTGTGAGAGAGGAATACAAAATAATGGAGGAAAGCTTTTTAAAAGGAAATAAATCTTGTTTTATGAACCATTGATATATATATTTATAGTCGACAGAAATGAGTCTGTAGACATATATTTATAACATTGAGCAGAAATGATACACAGAGAAAGAGAAAGAAGACAAGTAGCTTTGTTACGTGACTGGCATACTAATGAATATTCTTCTTAGGTAAAGACGGAGGAATGAGGACAAGGAGCACCCTTGACCCACTACTTTTTCAATTTTTTTTCTTTCTTACGCTTTGAGAATGGTGGAAGAATGTTATTCTCAGTCCGGAAAACTGTCGTTTCGTATGCCAGCATCAAAGTGAACTCTGCGAAAGGTTGCCAAGGACGATTTGCTGGTGTTATTGCTGGCCTTCTCATGAAATGTTTTGTCTCAGTCGATTCTGATGGAGCAAATTATGATGGAAGGCATTTCAACTGTGATCATATACCACCGTTTTTTGGTGAATGTTTCATTTCGTAGTTTTGAGGTGACAGAACTGGTTAACAACATTACTTGGCACTTGGAGCTGGTTACCTATAGTTCAGTTAAGACTATATTATCTACTGTATTTCACGGCGTATAATGTACATACACGTTTAATGTGCTCTCAATGTTTTTCTTGCAAAAATGAAACATCAAAATATAACGTATAAACATTTTAAACCCCACTTAGTTGAGATGCTGTTACCACATACTTATATTAGTGTATGAGAAAGGAAAACAAAAGAATAAAATGGTTTAAAAATTTATGGGAAGAAAATTATAAGCTTCATAGTTTAGAACAAAAAAAATATCATAATAGAAAGGAACTCATTTGAAAAGATCATAAAACGTAAATTCCTATAAAGCCGTGCTCTTTTCTACAAACTTAGAAAATTCTTTAATATTTTTGGATTCTCGGAAGCCTTACGCACAGAATTATATTCATCGAAAAGGTCATCTTAAATGAAGTCTATACTGTTGCCTAAATTGTTAATAATGCCACATTTCTTGAAGCGTTTTATTATAACTTATTTCTTTATTGCCCACAAGGGACTAAACACAGAGGGGACAAACAAGAACAGACAAAGGTATTAAGTCGATTACATCGACTCCAGTGCGTAACTGGTACTTAATTTATCGACCCCGAAAGGATGAAAGGCAAAGTCGACCTCGGCGAATTTTGAACTCAGAACGTAACGGCAGACGAAATACCGCTGAGCATTTCGTCTGGCGTGCTAACGTTTCTGCCAGCTCGCCGCCGTTTTATTATAACTTGTTCTTTAAACAGACTCCCAAGATTTCTTCACCCCCTCACAGATGAGTGCAATTCTGGGTTACTTCCCTTGGCCGTTTGGTACACTATAGAACTTTGTAGACTCTTGATCTAAAATCTGCAACTGTGTCTTCCATCTTTCTCTCCACCCAACCTGTTGTCAAGTGCCGAGGTACACGCTTTGCACAAGCTTTCCGAGAACCAAATTCCTCTGTATTCTGCAATGCATTATGATTACAGTTCATTTGTGCAGCAAGCTCATGGATTGTAATTCGTGGATTGTTCATGCAACCACTTGTTGGAGGTTCGTGTGAGTCGTTGAAGGCGATGTAATCTGCTTTCAGCACTGGTTTTCTGTTTTGATATTTCAGTCATCTATGCGCATAACTTTTTAGTGGCGTCAACTCAACAAACGAGTAGGACAGCCTTCTTCGCCAGGAATTCACACACACTAAAACACACACACGCATATATACACATATATACAGACATACCACCCACCCTCACAATCCTCCAACCCTAAATATGTGTGTATATGTGTGTGTGTGCGTGTGTGCGCGTGCATGTGTGTGAATGAGTGTGGATGTGCATATAACGGCGAAATATATGTGCATCAGCCAAAAAAAAAAAAAACTGTCGATAAACCAGGTCGACGAAAAAAGTGCGTTGTTTATCTCTTCCGTCCGATTTGCAGAAACACTACTTTGTCTCTCCACCCTCTGTTTCTCTGTCTATTTCTATTCGTGTGTCTAACTGTCTGTCTGTCTGTATGTCTGTTTCTCTCTCTCTCTCTCTCTCTCTCTCTCTCTCTCTCTCTCTCCCTCACTCTCTCTCACACACACTCTACTATAACTGAAGTAATTCAATCTAGCTACTGGCTCCTTGGAAATCTATAAACCATCGGCCTTATTGATCAGAAAATGAACGATATAAAAATGGAAACTGTCGACATTTGATCCAGTAGTGTATCCCTGCAGCCATACGCTAATTTAGAGAGGGATAGAGAAAGAGAGAGAGAGAGAGAGAGAGAGAGAGAGAGAGAGGGAGAGGGAGAGAGAGAGAGAGAGAGAGAGAGAGAGTGAGTGAGTGAGACAGACAAACAGACAGACAGAGAGATTGAAATTACATGGCGTTAGACCAATATAAATATCTAACATGAAAAATGCCTGTATCATACTATAACAACGGGCAATCTCATTTAATCAATGAATGAATGAATTAATCAATCAATTAATCAATCATTCAATGAATCAATCTAAATAGGTATTGCTTTCCCATTGCTGCTAAATGCTTTCCTCGTATTTCTAAACAACGTTTGGTTTTAGGTAACAGATCTCCTGTACTTCTATGAAATTTAATTGCTCATTATAATAATCCCTTTCTTTTGCGGACGATCTGAAATCGCTGCCTTTTCTAATCACGTGGAGCTATCATCTCAGACGCTCAAATCGTAAATTCATTGTCATCTTTTCGGGCTTACTACATGTAGAAGTACATTAGCTAATGTTTAATTTCCTTTTTGAAAAATAGTAGAGTGTGATATTAGGAAGATTTGACTGATGTTTCTAGCAGATTGAATGACTACAGAGAGATGCCTTGAAACTGGTGGCATAGACTGTTATTTAACTCCAAGCCAATCGTGATCGAGCAGACCTATGAACAAAGACATTCAAGCAGTAGTCATTCCGAGTTTTGTATCTAAGATAATATAGTGTGATACGTGTTTTTTGTATCTAAGATAATATTGTGTTATACGTGCATTTCTAGGTAAGCGACCACTTAGTGGTCCCCTCGTAGACTCGTCATAGATTAGTTATAGTTAGTCTGTGTCAAATGAAGTAGCTCTGAATAACGAGCAAACGTTTCACTACTTTGCTATATAGTGTAATTTCCTTACACTATATCCTATATTACTCCAAGGAAGGAATATTGGCCATCAGCATTAAAAGAAAAAAAGATGTTCCTTCAACTAATATAGACGGATTCACAGGTGGATTTCCCGGTGCTGGCCCGAATATTACAACAGTCTTGTCCTGGCTAATGCTGAGAAAAAGAAATATGATTCATGAGAATTTGGCTATCTTCAACTGTGTGAGCAACTAAGACGTCACGAATAAGAGACTGAAAAACTTTTGAATTGGAAGAAAATCAACGAAAGCTGAAGAGAAGACGAGGAGACCGATACTTTACATATATTCCAGAAGAGCAACCAACAGTAAAAGATGTATATATGATTATGTACATCTAATATAGGATAAAATTTTCAAAAAAATTTGTAAGTGGCCAGCATATTAAAAAATACCTTATAAGGTGAAAATTATCAACAACTTATAAATAAGGGCAAAAGAAAAAAATTTTTTAGAAATTTCTGTCAGCTTGTTTCGAGACGGGTGATTTTAGGGAAGAATAATATGTGGTTATTGACGATTTAAAGTCTATTTCTCGGCATATTTGGCATAGGATTTTTTTTCTTTTGCCCTTGTTTATAAGTGTGCATGTGGAGGCGCAATGACCCAGTGGTTAGAACAGAGGACTCGCGGTCATAGGGTCCCGGTTTCGATTCCTAGACCGGGCGTTGTGAGTGTTTATTGAGCGAAAACACCTAAAGCTCCACGGGGCTTTGGCAGAGTATGGTGGCGAACCCTGCTGTACTCTTCCCCCACAACTTTCTCTCACTCTTACTTCTTGTTTCTGTTGTGCCTGTAATTCAAAGGGTCAGATTTGTCACACTGTCACGCTGAATATCCCCGAGAGCTACGTTAAGGGTACACGTGTCTGAGCAGGCTGGATCAACTGGAACCCTCGACGTCGTAAGCGACGTAGTGCCAACAACAACATAAGTGTGCATATGTACATATATATATTCTACTCAAAATACATCACTTTAACATGTTATTTCTACTTATTAAACGGGTGTGATATCCTAGTTTTTGTGTGATTTTTGCTACCCATGGTAACTATTAACATATTTACATTATCGAAGTCGTTTCAACCGAGATAATATTAATATATACATAAATTATATATATATATATATATATATATATATATATATATATATATATATATATATATATATATACATAGGACCTTGTGATGTTTCTTTCTCAATCACATGGTTTTGGATTCAGTCTCATTGTGTGACACCTTCTACTATAGCCTCGGGCTCACCAAAGCCTTATTAGTGGATTTGGTAGACGGAAACTGAAAGAAACCTGATGTATCTCTCTCTCTCTCTCTCTCTCTCTCTCTCTATATATATATATATATATATATATATATATATATATATATAGGGAGTATTCACAAAGAAACAAAAGACGAAGACAGGTGGTGTAGAAAACAAACAGATGTATTAGTATAACGCTCGAGAATTGAAAACGTCTTTAAGGTTTCGAGTCTACGCTCTTCTACAGAAAGGAACACAGAAAGGAACAAGGAGAAAAGCAAGGTGAGAAAAAAAGTTGAGAAAGAAAAGGAGAGAAATATATATATATATACACACATATGTGTAAGTCTTTGCGTCTGTTTTTGTCTATTACTATCGGTTGACAACTGGTGTTGGTGTGTTTGTGTCCAATGCTGCATATGCAGTAAGGTCTGCAATTCTAACAGAGGCCTCAAAAGACATTTTAAGATACACAAAGATCAGAACTTAACTGCCGCTCATGGTGATCCAAATCAGATATGCAAGAAAATATTCGGGCTAGTCAAGTCTTGGGAACGTGAAGGCCATTCACAGTAGACCTCACATATAGTTCCTACAAGATGGGGCAACTGCTCATACCGCAAGAGAAACAATGCAGCTGTTACGTCAGTGCTTTGGAATGTGAATAATCTCCCGCAACGGCAATGTCAAATGGCTTTCACGTTCCCTAGATTTGACTAGCATAATTTTTTTTTGTGGGAATACCTGAAAGAGAGAGTTTACGTCAACAAACCAGAGACCCTTGCGCAACTGAAGGAGAACATCAATAGAGAAATCAGAGAAGTGAGGTCTGAAACTCTTGAGGGTGTTATGGTGCAAGTTTTAGAAAGAGCACGGGCGTGCGAAGTCCAAAATGGTTGCCATTTAAGCGAAGTCATTTGTCATATGTGATGTAGTGGTGTTGAAAAATTTGATTTGTGTATATTAATTTTCATTATGACCTTTATATTGTATCAAAACCTTTGGGACATCCTGTATATATATATATATATATATATATATATAAATATATATATATATAGAAAAAAATTAAGGTACTCAGAAATCTGGATGTTTGTACATTTACAGATTTTTATTAATGTCACATATTAAATAAAGCGCTTTTCACCTAGTCGTGTAGGATTTTCAAATTGTTTATATATATATAAATGTGCGCCCGCGTGCGTGTGATTAAAACAAAAGAGCTCAGTTCGAAACAGATATGACCACAAGGAAAACGTTTACTGTAATTGTTTATGAAGATCTTGGACAATTGTAAAACGAGCGAACAATTTTAAAGTTTCGTTATATGAGGAGGTGAAACTGTAATAAGATAAATCAGCAAAAGTGAAGTTTTGGAAACAGAAGAGAGCTAAATCGCTTAAACGAACTTTTTTTCTGTTGATTACCTTCAAACAAGAATTCTATGTCGTTCTCTGTCGGCATGCAATATTTTCATTGCTTTGACTATAAAAAGATCTCAGCTAAATGAAATTTGGGTAAATTACTCAGTTCATTCCTGCCGAACTTCGGTGAGAAGAAAAAAGGAAAAGAAAAAAACCCCAACCCATACGTAGCAAATATAATTAATTTCAAGGAAGAGGAAATTATATTGATGGTTCTCAAATCTACACAGCCAAACTTTCAGATGTAAGTAGATATGTAATTATTTTATGAAAATCTAAACCGGGAAGAGAAGAGGAGAGTTAAGCGACTGAAAAAGAGAAAAAGGAAAAAGAGAAGAGTGAGAGTGTGTGTGAATGAGTGAGTGTTTGTGTGTGTATGTGTGTGTGTATGTGTGTGTGAGTGTATGTGTATGTGTGCGCGCATAATTGGGCGTGTGATTGTGAATGCGGGATAGACTGATCGAGACAAAGAAAATTAAACACAAACACATACACACACACACACACATATACATACAAATATATACAAATATGTATATATATATGTATGTGTATATGTATATATGTATATGCTGATATGTATATGTATATACACAAACACACACACATATATGGAGAGAGTGATAGAGAGGCAGAGAGAAAGTATTTGTGTGTGTGTGTCGAAGAGAGATTGGGTGAGAGAAAGAGAGAGTGTGAGTGAGTGAGAGAGAGAGAGTGTGTGTGACAAAACGCATAGACGTAGAGAGAGCAGAGAACGATAAAGACAGGAAGGAGGTTCAACAGAAAATGAAAACGAATACCGTAGTCATTCCTAATAACATTCCTTTTAAACATATTCTTTATGACTTTGGCACAGCTAACTTTAACATCACCAACAAGAACTTCATTAACTACAACAACAACAACAGCAGTAGGAGCACCAATAACAAGAACAACAACAGCAATAACAAGAACAGTAACATCAACAACACAACATCAACAAGCACTAAAAAGCATTCCAGTTTATTTGGTACTGATGACGTTAAACCAGTGTAACTTCCGGATTTTATAA
>NC_142933.1:61780127-61785127 GCF_046866305.1 Octopus bimaculoides
TGGGTAAAGAGTGGTTATAAGAGGAATCCAGTTGAGGTGATAAGGAGATTGTGATGCAAATAGAATTGCTTTGGCCCGACATGCAAAATATACATACATGCATATGCACGTGCAAATATATATAAGGATACATAGAGAGAAACAAGAACCTCTAAACTATCTTCCTCTCTAGCAACTTACACAGCCTCAGATCCCTGCATCTTATTATGATCCATTATCTGCGGGGCTCCTCCGTACCATACTAACCTCAGAGATTGTAAATTGTGTTTACAGGAATTGCTCACCATCCTCCACCTCCACAGCCCCTCATTACTCAATAGATTCTCAGATGTAATTCTTTCATGTGAACCGAAATTTTATTCATCATTTGCTCATTATCTAAAGTCTACATAATTCCAGTCATTGCAAGTCAACCTTAAATTACAACTTAGCTGCGCTTGCAACATATCTCTTCAACTTATATATATAACGAATAAAAAGTTTTGAATGGTACAACAATGCACTATAATACAAAAAATGGACTATATGCCTGTTGTAATTTAGTTTTCTATAGTCCGATGATATTTCAACATGTATATAGTCCATTTTTTGTATTATAGTGCATTGTTGTACCATTCAAAACTTTTTATTCTTTACAAACAATACACAATGCTTCAAGCGAACTACAATACTCTCCTATACACACACACACACACACACACACACACACACACACACACACACACACACACACACACACACACACACACACACATATATATAAATATATATATACATATACTTGTATATATATCGATTATTTTAACACATGCCTCCTTACATAGGACATCCCCTATGCTACCACCGCACCCTCATCCTTCGAATTCCTTCCCCACCTCATAGGTTCATCCTCAACGAAAACCACTCAGGACTTCTTAGTCCTTGCCTTACTAGCAACCTATCTTTTCCTTCTCCCTCTCTGTCTACCTCTCTCTATTTACTCTCATACTTCTCTCTCTACTTCAGTAGTCTTCCTTTGCCGCCATCCCATCTTCATTCTTCGAATATCGCCATTATGTCCCTCCCAGTATATATAACTAGATCTCTTCCCTTCATTTTAATACGCACCTCTCTTTTCTCTCATCACACCTAGTTTCTTTTCTCAGTAGCCCTTCTGGTCCCACTATCCCAAACTCACTCCCCACTGGTTGCATGTCCTTGAATCTTTGCACACTTCATCTGCCAACATTATTACAACTATTAATGTTTTCAGTCCCCAGAAACGGTTGTCGGACCTACAATACCGCGTCCTTTCCTTTAGTTTTCTGTATTTTTGTACTCCATGTAAATTTGTTTTATGAATATATAAATATCTATACGCCAATACACGAATTTTCATCTGAGTAGTTTTAGATTTTTTTTGCCTCTCTATATCTCCCTATACATATTTACATGTGCATATGTATACATGTATATTTTTTTAACACCAAAACCAAGTGTGTCTGCGTCACTATCTCTCCCGCGCTCTTTCAAGACATATGTATATATACGCACGTATAAATATAAATATGAAGTCACGTGGTCTAGTGAAAATTTGTGCATAAATTCGTGAAGTCGTGAATTCAATTCCTTAGCCAAGCGAATTTTTTTCCACTCTTTCAGTCTACTGAAATAAAAAATATAGATAAATGAAATTTAGATATACTTCTATAGTATATCTAAATGAGCGTTTGCCCTCAATCTGGTGCGTAAAACTGTGAAAATTGGAATGTTTTATAAATGCGAATCAGATTGATTTTTTCTGTTGTGTAAAAATTCTGTATTCCTTGGACTTTATGCAGATCTGTTGTATGTTTGCAAGTGTATATGTATATAGTAATGTTTTTGTCGGTGGTGTTGCTATTTTTTTCGTGTTAGCAAAATTCCACGTACTATGACGTATATTTCTTGTAATCTCGTCTGAAGACACAAAGCCCCATCGGTGGAATGTAGATAACAAAACAATGTCACATTTTGAACCTGAGAAAAGTCTTACTTATTTTTACTGTTCCACTTCCGGATTGTATTTGTAATGTGCGAATTAGTTGCTAACTTTTTCTGAAAACCGTAACTTGTCCAGATTTTCACTTTGGTGTTTACTTACAAAACCAAGTTCACCAATAATTATTGGTATAAATTCAAATTTGTAGTCTGTATTAGAAGCTGGGAGTTTCGAAGTAGTTGTCCATAATTATTTTCTTTCTCTTTGACATTCAAAGAGATATTCACATAAGCGGAACAGCTGACCTATATGACAGTACATATATTTTCTTATCTATACCAAACAACAATATCTGACCTGATATGTTTACACTTGACAGATGTTTTGATGGGAATATTCCACCAATATTCCTTGTGTCGATGTTCGTGTATGTATTCAATAACAGGAGCATTCTCTGTAAATGTTCCAAGACTGTCTTTTTTCCGAATGGCATTGTATATTGTTTTTGTGACAATGTCGTACTGCATCGGGAGAGAATACTTTGATGACATTTTGCGTTTCACATCTAGGTCTTCTTTTAGGTATGCTAGTCCGGCTGTTTTGAGGTTGTATGGGAGGTCAAAGAACAGAGTGCTTCCTAAGGAACTCGCTGCTGAAACGCAGCATGTTTTTCTCTTCCCTTTTCAGCACTATGTTAAAGTATTTATTTTTGCTGCTGTATTTATTAAGCAAGTGTTGTCTCAGAGAGACGTCATGCAAGGGCTGTCTGCACTGATCTCAACCCTCTACTTCTATCATCTCTCCTTAGGTAGAGATGACAGAGGTAGATGTTACATTTTTCTATGGAGAACTCCAATTGATGTCAGTATTTTGCGGGCTTTAATGTGTATGGAGAGGATTTCATCTACAGTCCAGTCAATTATGCCAAGTGCTGAAATCAGCACTGGTACTACTGCAAATGCATTGAGGGATATTGTCTTGTTGCAAGAGAATTGTTTCCACTGACATCTGTTTCTAAATCTGGCATGATATTCTCGCATTGCACTATCTTTATTCACAGTACCTTCGTATGATATGTTTCCATCAATGCTTAGGTATATGTAGCGTTCTTTGTGTAGGTCAAGAGAAATAAGGAGACCATTGATGGATAGGTTTGGAGATTGAGGAAGTGATTTTTCCCCGTGCAACAAACAAATATGGATATTTCTTTTGGCCACATTCTATTTCTATGTCAGCTGAAGATGTTACTAACTCCAGCTGATTTTTGGCCTTGTTAACAGTTTTAGCATAAATCTTGAGGCCATCCACAAAGGAATTATAGGTTACATTAACATCTCTAGCAGTTGAATGTAACAGTTTGATTTTTTTTTTTTAGCAGTTATGAGGATGTAATGATTAAATGAGCAGAATTTCAGAAAGAATATCTCCTTGAAATACTTCCTTTGAAATATTTACAACATTGGAAATGGTCGTTGTATTCTCATTATTATGTGTAAGAATTGTTGCCCAGGTCTTTGCGAGCCTTTCATTAGTTGCAATTAAGGTATTAACAACTTTGCGAAATGTAGACACTATATTATTGCAAGGCACCTACAGTGTTATTTTCTATCGCTCTTGTTCACGAGGTACTTTGTGGCAATCTACTCTTCCTGGATTGCAAACGCATAGCCTTCAAAGTGATGTAGTGGTCTTGTGGCAAGAGAGGCTGCGTTTTGTGTCAATTCTACTGTATTCTTCAAGCTTCCAGGCAACATACCCATGCATAGCCTTTTTTTAATATATGTTGAGTGCTTTCCATCCAGGTCTTCTCTGAGATAAGAGAGCCCAGCTGTTTTGGGGCTGTATAGAAGATCTCAGGAAGAGAGTGCTTCTTGAGAAGCTCACTGCCAACTCGTACAATGTTGCTCACTTCACATTTCAGCACTGCATTTATATATTTATTTTTGCTGTTGTTCTTCAGCAGATGCTGACTGAGTGATACGGCATTCGAAGGCCGTCTGCACTGATCTCAGGCCTCTGCCACCTTCATTTCTTCTTAGGTAGAGCATGTCAACGTCATTGTTTCTGTGGAAGTTCCCAGTTGTTGTCAGGATTTTGTGGGTTTTGGTATCTATGGAGTGGATTTCCTCTACAGACCAGTCAAGTATCCCATATGTTGGGATCAGTACTGGTACTGAAAATGCATTGTGGGATATTGTTTTGTTGTAAGAGGAGAGTTCCGACTGCCATATTTTCCTATGACTGGTGTAATATTCTCGGGTCACTCTATCTTTATTCACATGTATATATGTATGTATGTATGTATGTATGTATGTATGCATGTATGTGTGTGTATGTGTGCATGTATGAATGTATGTATGCATGTATGTGTGTATGTATGTATGTATGTATGTATGTGTGTGTATGTGTGTGCGCGAGTGTGTGTACGTGTGTGCGCGCGCGTGTGTGTCTGTGAGAGTGTGTGTCTGTGAGAGTGTGTGTCTGTGAGAGTGTGTGTATACGTATACAAACGCAAATTTGCAACGTGTATTGCAATATTTTTGTTACGCGTGATATTTGCGAATGTTTGTTAATTATATTTCCATGCAGGATACTTTTGGTGTAATCTTTACATTCGTGATATGAAGAAATCTGATGTTGTCTTCAGAAAGATTTTCAGAATTCTAATTGTACTTCTTTTCTGTTATTTCTTTATTAATGTAATTATTTATAATACCTTGGTGATAATTATATTATATCCCGTTTGATATTTTAGCAAGTCAAATTTCCTGACTGACATATACATTTATTCATCAAAATTTGAAATTACTTTCATCAGAATTTATGTTAATTAACTATAATTAGTACGATCTCACCTTGATCTCCAAAATAAATAAATAAGGAGAGAGAGAGTGAGTGAGTGAGTGAGTGAGAGAGAGAGAAATAAAGAGGGAGAGAAAGAGAAAGAGAGCGAAAAAGAGAGAAAGAGATCGAAAGAGAAAGAAAAAGAGAAAGGAGAGAAAGAAAGAAAGAAAGAGAGAGAGGAAGAGAAAGTAAAAGT
>NC_142933.1:61787627-61795127 GCF_046866305.1 Octopus bimaculoides
AATTTCACGTATGTCCACAAATATGGTATAATCTATAGATATCAAAATCTTATCCTCGTCTTCGTAAAATAGTCTTATGCAATAATCACCAAAGTGCATACGTTCAAAGCTGGATTGCATAAGAATGAGATTCCTGGGATGGATACAATTAATCCTTTAGAGGTACCGAGTTTTTGTCTGCTATATTTTGTTGAGGGCTGGTTTTAAAAGTAATTTCACATTGACTGAACATTGAATAATGAAATAGCTATCAACTGACAGGATGAAGCAATTATGTGTGTGTGTATGTGTTTGTGTGTGTGTTTGTGTGTATGTGTGCGTGTGCGCGTGTATGTATCTATGTATGCAAATTTATAGGTATATATACTTATATCTGTATGTAAATGTATATATACATATGTATAAGCGACATATATTTATGTATATGTACATATAATACATATATATGTATTTATACTTATATACGCATATACACACACGCACACATACACACACGCACACATACACACACACATATACATGCATGAATTCATATATGACCCACATATAATAATTAGCAATATGTATTTATTAGCAGTCACTGTAAGGAGATACTATGAAACAGGAGTCTATCAAATGGGAGTGAGTGACAACAGGAGAGGTTAAATGAAAGTGAATGGAAAGCTATGGTATTTATCACACCGTCCTAACATATAAATAGGAGAAGAGTGACTGAAAGTGCTAGAAAGGGTGAACTAAGACGAATACGTTAAAGAAAAAAAACATTAAATTTATGTTGCTTTAAGCAGGACAAGTGATCAAGAGAATCTGAAGCTACTGGTTGATATATATGAAAACCAATGAAATCTTGAACGAATTCATACTTTTTATTTATTTATATCTTTTATATGAATATTGTGATATATCTGCTGCTCTGATGATAGCTTGATATAAATTGTTCCGTATCTTGTAAAATTTTTATAAATATAGAATTATCATTCTAAATTACATTTTTATAACTGTAAATCGTCCAGTATATCGGCAAGAAACAAACAAATATATGTGTATGTATATATATATATATATATATATTTATATTATATATATATATATATATATATATATATATATATATATATATATATATATATAATACAATATAATATAATCAGCCCTTCTACTTTGGAAGGTTATATATATATATATATATATATATATATATATATATATATATATATATATATATATATATATATATATATATATATTAATTTACATATATATTAATATTATCTCGGTTTAAAAAAACCTTGACAATGTAAATATGTTAATAGTTACCATAGGTAGCAAAAATCACACAAAAAACCCGGATATCACACCCGTTTTATAGGTAGAGATACCAAGTTAAAGTGATACATTTTGAGTAGATATGAATAATAATAATAAATGGAACAAACGCATATAAACAAAAGTTCCTTTAATTCCTACATATGTTTCAAAATATATGTGCCCCCTACTCCAAAGAAGTAAGAGGTGCTGGAATTGCACATATATTCATCGTCAGGAAACCAACATATAGAAGCAAGACAAATGCGAAATGATGAGGATACGTACGAGTTATAATATTATATGGCCAAGTAAGTGACCGTTAGAAACAAGAACGTTGATTTACATAGCTTTATTACGGGAGAGAGGCTGTAAACGCCATATTAAAGGTTTAAATTAAATGATTAAAATAGGGGACGGCAAAATGGATCACAGTAAAATTAGTAAACAAAAGCTGTAAGCTATAAGCTAAACAAGAGGTGGAGGAAGGGAGAGAATCCAGAGAATCCATCGTATATAATAATTTTTCCTTAGGGAAAAAAATAATAACATACTGATTTGAAGCGAAGAATGTAAATATAATAAATAAAACATCATAGCCTTGTAATATACTCTCTTTACTTGTTTCAGTCATTTGACTGCGGCCATGGTGGAGCACCGCCTTTAGTCGAGAAAATCGACCCCGGGACTTATTCTTTGTAAGCCTAGTACTTATTCTATCGGTCTCTTTTTGCCGAACCGCTAAGTTACGGGGACGTAAACACACCAGCATCGGTTGTCAAGCGATGTTGGGGGGACACAAACAGACACACAAACACACATACATATACATATACATATACATATATAGGACGGGCTCCTTTCAGTTTCCGTCTACTAAATCCACTCACAAGGCTTTGGTCGGCCCGAGGCTATAGTAGAAGACACTTGCCCAAGACACTTGCCCAAGGTGCCACGCAGTGGGACTGAACCCGGAACCATGTGGTTGGTAAGCAAGCTACTTACGACACAGCCACTTAATTATATATTGATATAATTAATATATCTAAAACAAGGAACAAGATACTTTTTTGAGAAATAATAATAATAATATACATGCTTACAAAGAGAAGATCAGGTATGTTTAATTAAAGTTACTAATGGTACAAACACAACTAATGTAGCATTACTAGGAAGGATTTACTTAACCAACTTTAGAAGGGGAAAATAAAAGACAAGCGGTGATGGAGGCAGAAATAAATATTATTTAAGATTATATTAAAAGATATTATTCAGAGGACATTTGGTAAAAAAAAATAATAATAATACCTAAAAACTTAAACTAGTAAGAAGGATGAAATTAATGATAATAAATGAAGGTATGTCTCTGCCAGTGCTTACATCGATACGCTCTTTGTGTTATCTGGTTTACGAGACGATTCTTGGAGAACAGAATATGGAAAAGCTCCAAGTTACAAAGAGGACAAAAATCCCTACCTTTGCCGTAGGGAACTGAGGTAGCCAGTATAGACCATTCCAAAGAGAATTGTTTATTGCAATCTTTCAGTTCCCAAATAAATTTACTTACGCCGGTGCTGTTAGCTTTATTCCTATCCCTAAATGAAGAATAATGGTTCGATATTCTCTTGGAGACCTGCGTCGATGAGCTACCTACGTAAAACGAGACATCTGCGTAAGACATTACCCTACATTGATAAACCACGTTCTTGGTCATGGCATTCGCACTTAAAATCTTAATTCTATTAGGATTTGATTCCGAGATGCTAATCTTATTGTTGTTACAGATATTGTTATATTTACTAAATGACTATTGCCATCATATGAGTGTGTTAAATTACTGGAGTAATTACTATTGTTATTGATTTAAACATTACTATTATTATCATCATAACTGGGATGGCTGTCTAGAGGTGAATCTAAAAGCCTGAAATTATGGGAAGATATAATCTGTAACAAATTTTTAGTATTAGAAAACCCAAATCTAACCTTATGTGAGTTGATTATTGGGTAATAGTAGGAACCCCTAGGAAAGTTCCTACTCACCGCGTCTCGGAACTGCCGGACCAAATTTGATTTAACTTGCTTCCCAAACGGGAGGATGAGCCAGATATTATCATGAGATCTAGTTACAGTATTAGTGTGGTTGAATAAATAAAGATTTTTGTTTTTGTTAAAGTGTTTAGAGCCAGTTGGGCCTCCTCTCTTTTGTGAGTGATAAGCATGTTCCACTTTCCCAGTAAAGTGAGAAGAATGGGAAGAAATAGAAGTGGGTTTATCCCTGCTAGTAGAGGGGGTATCATGTTGTGCGAAAGGTGAAAGATCAGTAAAAAAGTCGATGTACCTTACCTTGTCTTTATAACCTGCCTTCAATAAGGCTGAATTATAGAAGTCAGCCTCCTTATTGAAAATTTGGGAGTTAGAGGAAAGTTTAGAAAGCCTAATTGAGATACTCTTAATCAAATTACTAGCTATATGTCTTGGATGGTTACTAAAAGGGCTTATGTACTTGAAATTAGTTGCTGGTTTATGGAAAGGAAAGTGTGTATTACTATGTAAGTCTAAAGTAACGTCTAGAAAGTTTGCTACAGAGACCTCATCCTCCAAAACGATGCCGAAGCCCATTCTTCTGAAGAATCTAGCTAACCTATTTGTAACCTTTTGTATACACTAGGCAGAGGCATTATGGAGGTATAGCAGACAATTGTCCCTGTATAGACCACCATCTATGTTAGGGAACTGGTTTGCCATTTCATATAATAAATACGAACAGAGCACATCAGCTATTTGAGCTGAATCCGAGCTTCCCATAGGGACATCAAAAGCTTCCGGAGTATCCTTACGGATCCAAAGTTTATTGATAAATTTAATGATAGATTTACGAGTCGCTAATATTATACTAATTTCATCCCTAGAAAGTCCTACCTTATTATGTGCGAACCAAAGTGCTTTGTTAAGGATAATAGGGTTAATAGAAAAGTAGAAACTAGAAATATTATTATTACTCTTATCTTTAATTGAATTAACCCAATCTATTACTTGAGAAGAATTTGACCATAGTTTTAGTCTTAACTTATCTATTATTGTGGGTATATATTTGTCCAGAATGTTTTTACTAAGAATGCCTATGTCAGACCTAAAGGGACAAATAAGACGTAGAGAAGGGTTGGACCAAAAATTTTTCTTATGGCCCTTAAGCGAGGTTGCTTAGGGACCAAAGGTTCAGTTCTATCTTGCAGATTGTATTTGATCATAATTTCCTTAGCTTCCAGGTTAGCTATCCGTAGAATATTATTGTTGGTAGTCCTATGAGGTTTTATTTATTATATTTACATTCTTCGCTTCAAATCAGTATGTTATTATTTTTTTCCTTAAGGAAAAATTATTATATACGATGGATTCTCTGGATTCTCTCCCTTCCTCCACCTCTTGTTTAGCTTATAGCTTACAGCTTTTGTTTACTAATTTTACTGTGATCCATTTTGCCATCCCCTATTTTAATCATTTAATTTAAACCTTTAATATGGCGTTTACAGCCTCTCTCCCGTAATAAAGCTAAGTAAATCAGCGTTCTTGTTTCTAACGGTCACTTACTTGGCCATATAATATTATAACTCGTACGTAACCTTATCATTTCGCATTTGTCTTGCTTCTATATGTTGGTTCCCTAAGGATGAATATATGTGCAATTCCAGCACCTCTTACTTTTTTGAAGTAGAGTGCACATATATTTTGAAACATGTGTAGGAATTAAAGGAACTTTTGTTCATATGCGTTTTGCTCCATTTATTATTATTATTATTATTATTATTATTATTATTATTATTATTATTATTATTATTATCATTATTATTATTATTATTACTACATATATATATAAAGAAAAAGAAAATGGTGATTGGGAAGTTAATAATTGTTTATTTTTACCAACAAATAAATCATCCCACACAACTGTTTCAATTAATACTCAGTGAATTAATTGAATATTAAATTCATATGACCTGAGCGTATCTTCAGAGAGAAAAAAATATACCCTTGGATGTTTTATATGTGTGTTTATGTATGTATGTATGTATGTATGTATGTATGCATGTATGCATGCATGTATATATAAAGTTTCCATTTTTGATGGTACAAGAGTCAACATAGTTATATTTCTGGTAGCCCATTTTCAGTGTGCGGCATGCACCACCACAATACACCATCACAATTACGAATTATAGTCTCACACTTATTCTAAGATCAAAGTGAAAAGATTGTAAATAAGAAATTTATCAAAGATTTTCCAAGACCTTTTAAACAGATACACTATTCCTCGTAGCAATTAAAACCGTCGTCAAGTTTTACGATGCAATTTCGTCGTTGTGTGTGTGTGTGTGTGTGTGTGTGTGTGTGTGTGTGTATATAAACCTACATATATATCTGTGTGTTAGTGTAATGACCACTTGCTTTCTTCTTCTATCAGTCTTTCTATATCAGCCCTGTAGCACATATATGGACCGTTTTTGTACATTCTTGCATCTATGGTATTATGTTTTTCTCCTTCTCCTTCGATTTTCACCATTCTCTCGGATTTTTAAAGTAATTTTAGAATTTTTGGAAGTTTACTATCTCGAACATTTTCGGAACGTTTTATATCAGATTGAATTACAAATACTCGAACATTTAAAAATTCGTGCACATTCCTTCACAGCCCTCCGAAAGAATAACAAATCAACAAAAGTAACTCTTTACTTTTCAGAAGCCGGCCTACACCACTTCACATATTTCATCACACATAGGAACACAAACACAAACACACATTCCAAGACTACCCTACGTACAATATTTCATAGTACAAGCGCATCAAAAAATTACAAGCGCACCGACATCTCCCAAACTGCACTGAACTTTGCCAACAAATTTACGCATTTGCGCACATTGTCACTAGCCCCAAACATTCACAGTTACACTATTCTCTCGTATGCCCGCCCCCAAACAAACAAACAAACACCTTGACACTTGTATCTACACACCTACCCTCCATACTTCTTGATTTCTGTATGGAACTGTATTTCCCCTTGGCTTCAACTACCCTTTTCTTTACTTTTTCAACAAAATTAAGTTTTTTTCCCTCGCATTTATATATACATTTCTGTTTCCCTTTCCTTGTGTTTCTCTTTTACCCCAGATGAAAGACTAACGCCCGTGACATGAAGAAATTCATCGATTTTCCCTTTAATGTTCTTTTGAGCTGATGGTGGGCTTACACACACACACACACACACACACACAAACTCTCTCTCTCTCTCTCTCTCTCTCTCTCTCTCTCTCTCTCTTTATATATATATAATGTACCTGTATACACACATTTGTACTCGCACACACACACATACACACTCACATGTATATATGTATGTATTCATTTATATAGATAAATGTTTTAAATGTTTTTTTTATAAAGTGAAAACGATGCAAAGGATAAAACAAAATAATACAAGTCGATGGTTAAAACTATTACCTGGTATTTCAATATTTTAGGATTGGGACACTTCGTCTCGAGATTTACAGAGGAAAAAAGCTTAAAACTGATGCGTGTGCATACCATTAGCCCGTGTAGATTGGCAAAAATCAATTAGAAAAAATTTAGATCAACTAGAAAAAAAGTGGTTGATGGGGACTTTTCTTTGATCTCAGTTTTAAAACCACTTAAAAAAAAACTGTATATTATCTATGATAAAGCGTTCAGTGCTGTTTGTCAGTAAGTGCTATTGTATTCTTTTTATGAAGTGCGTTAACAGACAGGTGCAACAGTCTAGATATATCTACAAACGGTTAGACAAATATTTGCTTGAGTAAAATTCACTGTACTCAAACAAACACCGTCATTTTTTACAGGTACGTCAGTAGTATATATAGTTATGAATTAGCGCAGAGACACGACTATATATATATATATATATATATATATATATATATATATATATATATATATATATATATATATATATGTATGTATATATATATATATATATATATATATATATATATATATATATATATATATATATATATATAAATATATATATATAGATATAGACATATATATATATACACATACATACATATATACATACATACATACATACATACATACATACATACATACATACATACATACACACACATACACACGCATGTATACTTCTATGTATATAA
>NC_142933.1:61800127-61915127 GCF_046866305.1 Octopus bimaculoides
TGCAATATACTTTACTGTTGTGCTGTCCCACGCTTTTCAAAGCTCCAAGGAGGGTATTTGCATAAAATATAGAATGTTTTTAATCTGACCAGATTGAAATTTAAAACAAATTTTTTTATTTTACTCATTAGAGAACTTTCATATGCTAAGGATTGCGATCTAGTCAGTCTCTATGAAACAGGCCTGCAATTTCTTGTATCTGCATTTGATTCAGCTTGTGATGATTTTGGCTTGACCATCAATTTGAAAAAAGAAACAGTTGCAATGTATCAACTTGCAAGTGGTGCTTGTTTGGAACTCCGCTAAAATTTCCCTTATGGGTAAGTTACTTGAAGTTGTTGGTTCTTTCATCTACCTCACAAGCTTTGTACAAAATAATAGACACAAAAATACATCTGCGAATTCAAAGGGCAGCCCAAGCATTTGGTGGTGTGCAGCCACACGTTTAGGGCCAGCGATATACAAATAACAGCACAAAATTGGTTCTTTACAAATCGTTTGTCTTACCATCCCTGTTGTATTCCTCCGAAACATGGACGTGTTATGAAAGACTGCATAAAGAGTAGACAAACACCATGTATGTATGTATAATTTTTCTTTTACTTGTTTTCTTTTTTCTTTCCTTCTTTGATTATTTCTTTCTTTCTTTCTCTTCTTTCTTCTATTTGTTCCTTCTTCTAGTATTGGATCCCTCAGATTATCATGTTCACTCTGAACTGATCAGTTAGCTGTGTATATGTATTTAAGAATTTAAATGTTTCTCTGTTATTACGTACACACGTGCACATACTCATTCACAGATATGGCCTCTTTTAGCTTAAGTTCATACTTCAAAGATGAATGTTCTATTTCTCTTGTGACATCAATATTTGCGTTCATGCCTCGAATTAGAGGGAGTGGGGTGGGGTGGGGTTATACTTCACAATACTTGGCATCCTGAACTGGTGGATCAGACACTCGCTAGACTTTTGTAGCAGCTGAATTGGATGTGCCAAGTAAAAAACGAGAAACGAATAAATGCAAATATATGCGCGCGCTCGTATGTGTGTGTGTGTGTGTGTGTGTGCATGTGTGTGAGTGCAGATATGTATACATATAAACATACATATACATACATGTATATGTACAAAAATACATATGAATATAGTTCTGTGTATGCGGCGGACAATATCTGTTGTTAAATATTACCCTAAATTCCTTCTAAATTTCAACATATTCGAATGTAATATTCAGTATTTTCTCTTCCTCACTTTCTCTGATTGTCTAAGATCATATCTTCGTATACACACCCACACCAACACCCCACATACGCACTCACGCTCCTATACTCTCTCTCTCTCTCTCTCTCTCTCTCTCTCACACACACACACACCACACGCCAAACACCACATATACACACATACTTATGTATATGTCTTAAAATATATCAAAATATGTGTTTTCATGTTATATCCATGTTGCTGACGCTAGTTATGGCGGCAGTGAAATCAAAACTTTTCTCCAGAGAGCACTTGGTAATGGGTGTGCCTACAGATGATTTAATAATAAGTTGTAACAAAAACTTATATATATATATCCAAGATATACTGAAAAATATTTGATGAAATTTTTATTTCGTTCCACAAGTTTATCGTAAGATTTTATAGTATAAATTGCTGTTGTTGTTGTTGTTTTTGTTATTATTGTTATTATTATTATTATTATTATTATTATTATTATTATTATTATTATTATTATTATAATTATTATTATCATTATTTTGGAATGCTTTGTACAAACGTAGAAAGTTGACTTTGCAAACAATGGCGGTGTTCTCGCACTGTTTGGTATAACATTCTGTGCGGACATTTTTAATTTTGAATCCCTATACACCCACATACAGTCATGCATATAATCGACATATACACATATACATACACGCATATTTCTTTCTTCTTTCATTGGTTGCAGTCACTGGTCGGCATCCATACTTAGGTATAATCTTTAATGGTTTTAACTGAAGATATCCATCTCTATACTTTGTTTCTTACTTTAGGGAGCTTGCAAGTGAACACAGACAAAGTCGACTGAGCGAAAAGGGATGTAACTGGAGCAGAACGAAATAGTACAAGGTTAGTTTATACAGCGGACGCAACAATTTTGCCGTTCCACATCAATATGCAAACATGCATAAATGAATACAAAAATGATGATGGCTGTCTACGCTTTCGAGGAGCATGGCGATCGCTGATAGTTGTGTCAGCAATGCTCATGCAATGGTTTTAAGTCGAGTGCGACTTGAACAACACCACGGAGATTCTCACTAGCAATACCAAGATGCCCAGAACAGTGGGTTTTAATATACTAGTTAGTCTTATCCTAGATACTTTGACAAAGGCCAGGGGTCCTCATTCCCAGTGAGTGTACTCTGCCCTTGGACATCCAAGTGTTTCTACATCCCGGTGTATACTCATTAAAAATCTGTGTAGAGGACTCGTGTTATAGTCTAAATATTATTCGGTCGGTTGGACACTCTATAGTTGGATAGGTCATAGAGTACATATAGAAATAAAAAAAAGCAGAAGAATTCGCTCATAACCCACACCCCGTTTTGTTTTGCTCTGTACTCTTATGTTAAGGAGGTATGTGGCCCTAAATCTTTTTCAATAGTTCCAGTGAGAACAGCAGATGGACATTTGCTTTTGACTGACACCGCTTCTATTCAGAGGGCTTGAAATATGAGATGATTAATTGTTTGAACTCTTAAATACATTAATTTGTCACTGTTGGAGAACTGAGGAAGTGCCTCAAGACTGGATTGATGCCATCTTAATCTCCTTGTATAAATCGGGGCCAAATGGTCTGTGTAGTAGTTTTCGTGGGATTTTGCTTTTCTCTGTAGTTGGAAAGGTACTTGCTCGTATTCTGTTGTAACGTTTAAATACCTTCATAGTTCCAAATATAGTGTATGAGTCTCAATGTGGTTTTCGATCTTCCAGAGGCACATGTATACGCTGAACATGTATACATGCGTATATGTACATCGTTCAATGGCCGTTCAATTTCTCGAATTCTTTCGACCTTTGAGGGTTTTTTTCTTGTCCTGCACATTATTCAAATCACTCTCCTCACCATGCATGCTTGGTGGGGTTCTCAGTTATCAAAATTCAAAGCTCATCTGGAGGCGATTTTGATTTAGAACTTTTGCGAATGTGGCAGAAAATAATCCAGCTAAGGATATGCTAATCCACCTGAATATTTTGGAACTAAATTGATTTCAAATCCATAGACATGATGCCTATTTATAATACGACAGGTTCTACTGAGTTACATATTACCAGTAGCGCTCGAGAACGATCTGACCATACATAAATACACTTATACATACGCCCATACATATATACATACATAATACATATATACATACATACATACATGCATACATACATACAGACAGACAGACGGACAGACAGACAGACAGACAGACAGACAGACAGACAGACAGACAGATAGACATGGTATAATTTTGATTCTTTTAAACGCATCGTGTTCCTTACATTGTTACCTTGCCTTAATTCTTACCCCATTTTAAAATTTTCTGATGGAGTGATATCCTTGGAATATTTTCTGCGGAGTTGCATATCGTTTTATTTACATTTGAGAATGAACAATATGCGTATGTCACCCCCATTCCTTCTATCTTTTTACTCTCTAATACCATTCTCTCTCTATCACCCTCATCTCCCCATTCCTACTTTCAAATTATCTTGACTGACCACTAACTGGTAAACTTTCCCTTATTATCTCTCTCCTTGTTTCTCTGTTCTTTTTTCTCTCTTTTCTTTATTCCTCTCTTTTCTTTATTCCTCTCTTCCTGTTTTCGATTTGACCTTACAAATACATTCCCTACTTTTAGGTCACTTTAAATAAAACCCTTGATTCAATAGCACTGTGTACAAACTCTATACTTGGAATGACCAATTTTAGATACTATTGGATTTTACTCACAAGGTTTTGGAATCTTATATGTATACCATTCTGCCTAAATAATGGATCTACAAATGCAATATCCCTGTATATCTCACATCTATTTTCATGCCTCCACTTCACTCTCTATTTCGTATCTTATCTAAATTAACTATTGCTTAACCATTTTCTTACACCGTCTCCGATGAAGGGATATAATAAATATCCTGGAAACAGATGTAAGACCTTCTATTTATAAAGTAAACTAACTAGAGTTCATCTACATTCACTGAGGTTAGCCAGCATTGTTAACCGTTAAAAGCGAACAGGGTACACGCTAGGAGTGTATATCCCTATTAACAAAATTTGGAAATTTACCTTTTTATATTTACCTTTGTATATCAACGGTTATTTATCTTAATATATCAACAGTTATTTTCCCATGAGCTAATGGGAAGCAAGCTATCTTTTTAACCCGGAGTAATTTGTGGATTCTCCTGAGGAGAAATGAAGCTTTATTGGTTAAATTTTGAAATCATATGATATGGTCTTATAACATTATTTCATTCAGCAAATTTTATTTTGTTGGAGAAAGATGTGATTTGCCGCTCGCAGTCCCTTTGACCATCTCATGATGTTGATTTTGTGACTATTCGAATTATGTTTTTTAGCTCTTATTTCTAGCAATTGTAGGTGCTATGTTGCACCTTTAATTATGTTTTCTGCCTTTTTGGTTTTTAATTGCTTTAATATATCATAATTTTAATTTATTGCTTTATCTTAAAGTATAATATGTATGTATATATATATATATATATATATATATATATACACACACACACATATATATATATATGTGTGTGTGTGTGTGTGTGTGTGCGTGTGTGTGTTAAGTATATGTATATGTATATATCTGGAATAACCACAAATCTATATCTCTAATTAGATTTCTTCATTCTCTCACTGATAGTTACAATGAATATTAAATTGCTTGATCCATCATATGTAACGCACGATTATATAAACCTGGCGATAGTCGGTGTGAGTTCTGTGTATCTGAGGCGTTCAATATTAGTAAAATTAAATCGATTATTATTAATCAACCTGACGAATTGTTTATAGGATGCCAGCATATTAAGAACAAACCGTTCTTATATGCTAGTTATATCTTACCTTACACTAATGTACCAGGCATACACTAACAAACTTTAGATCTTTGATCAATGCAATTCAGTATTTCCCTATCCAGTGATGACCGAATTGTGATAGATAATGTATCTGACCATATTCTAGCATTCTTAAGTTATGTAAAGCTACTTAACGATATAGAGATATTTAACATATCCACCCATCAATCCATATATACATATCTTCATAAATACATACATACAATGTCAGAGTTTCATACACACATACAAACACACATCCAAACACCCATACACATACACAAAAACACACAGTATATAACGCACACACCAGATTCATACGTACACACTTTGTCCAATACATACACCGACCAAAACAGGACACACACTTGCTCATCAATACACATGTACGAACAAATACACATAATATTCAGGAACACAATAGCGTCATACACACAAGTGTATACATACATCCATATGTCCAGTAGCCTCTTACACACATACACATGTAAACAGGAAATAAAAATATTCATACACGTGCATACACACACACACACACACACACACACACACACACACGCTAAACGGACATAGTATGCACGCACAAAATGGGTTCAATACACGCTTAACCCCCGCCCAAAAACACGTCTGATAACCTCGTATGCACACATATATAGCACATAGCTCTCCCCTCACACACAACCCCATATATACGAACACACACACACAGAAATATACACATTATACAAGCCCACATTTTTCATACACACACTTACTCCATCGCACACACCCACATACACAGATAACATATATATATATATATATATCAAGATCAACAGTTACTCCATGACTCTACTCATAAATTCACACCACCCCTAAGTTAACAACCAACTCATAATTCTTGATATACCTTAATTTGTACACACAGAACGTTCTAAATTTTCGAAGTAGTGATATATTGAATATTTATTACACATTCGGATATTATTAAAAAAGTAAAAAAATTAAAAAGTGTAGAGATTGAAAACTACGCAGTTCCACTTTGGGCACTTTCAAAAGCCATTGTTACCACCATTTACACTTATTGAGTTCAAGGAATATTGAATATCCCACATTCTTATCCCAATCATCTGGAAGCTCAGAGAATACGTTGATAAAGTCATCGTTTAGTTTAGTGGATTAAGAAACAGAAGGCTTTATCCAAATGTAAAATTCCAGATATTTAAGCAACCAGAGATATCAATGCATTCATTATAAGAGGTTTGACCCTGATCGCTTCGAAACAGCCGAAATTGGTGACTTATATCTAATGCATGTCCCGGAGTAGTTTTACCTCCCATAATTTACAAATGGATTGAGCGTTAACCTTTACACAAAAGTTATCTAGTCACGTGACTAACTTCATCAATAAAAATCGGCCTAAGTGGAGTGTTTGCAGACAGCTTATTGCAATATATATTGTTTGACGTATCGCATATATAATTTAAACGTGTGCAACACTGTGTAACAGCGGAATGAATCAACTAATTTTCAATTAATATAAACATGACTCCATGTATTGAGTGCTCTTTTCTTTGACTTGTAAACACACACACACACACTCACACACACATATACACGTATTTATGTAGCATGCATGACCACATATATACACGCACATATATCTCCCTAACTTTATTCTCCTCAACCTCTCTTCTCTTTTTCATACATATACATATATATATATATATATATATATATATATATATATATATATATATATATATATATATATATATATATATATATATATATATACATATATACACATTTACAGGCACATATATGCACATATAGACGCGTTCTTTATGCGTATGTATAATGTATAAAGTATGTATGGATATATGAATATACAGATGCATACACATACACACACATACATATATATATATTGGCATACATACTCACAAGTATGCATGTGTGTATGTATGTCTGTATGTATGTATACACATATACTCACATATGCACTCCTTGTGTGTATGTGTATGCACGTGTGTACGTGGTGATATATGTATGTATCTATGGTTGTGCATGCAGCTATGTGCTTGTGTGCGTGCGCATGTAATAACGGTGCATAAATTAACAAATAAAAAACACACACATACATATAGTCGAACTTTTAGGAAGTGAAATTAAATACATTCAATAAAACAAAATTAAAGTCATCAAAAAATGAAACCCCAGGAAGTGAAGTCAACCAGAAATAGCCCAGCAAATTTAATGCAAAATTCAGTGAAGGCTGAAGACATTAGTAGAATAATCATTAGATATTTTCGAGCAAATGAAGTTCATGTTTTCATAGATGGAGACGATCTACTTGTTCTGTCATAACGTAAAACAGATACACCTCTTTCACGCATATATATACACACACGCACACACACACACACACACACACACACAGGTATGTGTGCGTGTGTTTGTGTGTGTGTGAATGTATGTATGTCTATGTGTATGATATATATATATATATATATATATATATATATATATATATATATATATATATATATATATATATATATATATATATATATATATATATATATATATATATATATACATATATATATATATACATATATACATACATATGTACATATATACATATGTACACACACACACACACACACACACACACACACACACACACACATATATATATATATATATATATATATACAAGTATGCATACATGTATGCATGTATGCATAAGCATGTACCTATATATGCATTTATGTATATATGTTTATATTGATGCTACCAACAGACTCAGACCACCAACAACTACATGCTCACGTGTAGTTATCGACGAACTAACTCGCCAGTTTATACGTTCTCATTTGTATATGTTACACATTTATACAGCTTACATGCATAAATTGCTATACATATAAAACCACAGCACGCAAAATACTCTCATATAGATAAACACATACGCATGGGCGTTCACTCATGAACTCACCCATATACGCTGAGGCTCAATGTCATGTTACCTCCATGTTAACAATAGTCTGCGCATTCATATATTATGCCTGTTATATTTAAACAAGGGCATGTCTCTCATACAGTCAATGCACTGAAATATTGAAATGGTTATTTCAATGCAAAATAACAGTACATTTGCTCATAAGAGGTATCATTCCAATAAACCACTTTGCTCACATCTAAGAATTTTCAGAGGGATAGCTTCGTCTTAACGCACCTGCAGTTATTCACACAGTAAACATTATATAAATATTTAAGCACTTCTTATTCACACATGATTGCGAAGTGAATTTCTTAGTCATGCCTGCGTTAACGTTGCAGGCATGGCTGAGTGATTAAGAAGTTCGCATTGCTTTCAAGAGGACCTGAGTTCAGTCTTAATGCGTGGAATTTTGGGAAAATATATTTTATTATTACCTCGTGTCAACACAAGCTATGTGAGTAAAATTACGTGAAGGAAACTGAGTATGGAGTGTGGTTGGATTGTATGTGAGTGGGGGAGGGTACATTGGATTTCTAATCAATTTTAGTATTTTCGTAAAGTGTGTTGTACTGATTCAGTCTGAGAATTAAGCTTAGAACATACGTGTTCGTGGAATACTCGGTCACTTACACGCTCGTTTAACGAGAAGCTCATTTGATAGAAGAACTGAATGCTAATCGTGAAACCCGCTGGTCGATCTCTCAGCATTCAGCGCAGCAATTTCTCCTACATAAAATACATATAGAACAGACTAATACCATTTTACATCGCTAACTCGATGAATAATTTGAAAATACAAGACGTGCTATTAATAGGAAAATTGTGCTTTCTCGAATCTCAGAGATTCATAGAGAGCATTGCTTCATTCTGATTTTCCGTGTGATTGATAAAAAGATATATATCTTCTCTAAGATGGTAGACTCTATTCCTTGGAAAGGCCTGAAGTGCTACACTCGAAGCCTAAAGATGTAGTGTCGTGCCACAAAGTCTCGTCTTAGAGATCCAGAGAGAAACAAGATATCAACGAGCTCATTGTCCTTACCACTACTGTTTTTATACTAACACTATAAAAACGCCAGAGACAATGCCTCTTAGTTCTTTAAAAAACCTCCTTGTTACATTCTAATTGAGCTCCTACATTTCACAATTATTCTATTCAGACTCTCTTTCATTAACCACACATTCAAAATAGAGTTACCCTCAAGACACTGGTTTAATAATGACCTATAGCGCTTACCCCCACTTGACTTTTCTCCATGTCTTCTTACTGTTTTATTTTATAGCATTTTATTTTATTATAGTACACAATATTTTGCTGTCACTACACCACATTAGTACAGCCAACGGCTATTATTATCACTGTTTGATCCTCTCGATTTTCCCTGTCGCCCAATAAAAATACTCACACAATATATTATCTCATGAGTCATTATCATTATCAATCTGCCGCATCTTCTGGAACTTGTGCTCCACACAGCTCAGTTTTTCACCAAACACTAATCCTCTAACAACTAACAAGAAACAGTAGCCCCATTAACCACACCCAATATAAGCCTTGTGGTGTTAAAACATGATGCTGTCTCCTTATCTTTCGACACACACACACATACACATAGACACACACACATTCTCACACATAGACACATGCACCTAAGCAAACATATACTCACAAAACATACACCTTCCACAAAACATTGAAATAACTGCTTTTGTATCCAGTTTTCTTTCCTTTTTCCTGCGTAGAGTTATTGTAGTCCTCCGATATGGATTACCAATTCGAAAGTTCTTAGTCTCTCTTATCACCTCCAGAAACTACTTCAATTTAGTTACGATATTATCGGTTTCAAATTATAAAGATTCTCTGATCGAATAATAATGTTTTTATTTTTACTTGCAGTTCTGTATCATACATACGCGCGCGCATCGATGAGTGTCGTACGCAAAACTCACATTTGAGAAACTTTTGTAGCTTTCTCAAGCTTAAAAATGATAAGTAATAATTTAGTACATATAACCTTCTATTAAATTCTCCCCTGTTTGTATTACCAATCATAAATGTGTGTGTGTCTCTCTCCATACATATATATGTGTGCAAACATACATAAATACATATATATATATGTATGTATATATATATATATATATATATATATATATATATATATATATATATATATATATATATATATATCGATATCAGTGAATAATTTTACTGGAAAAAGCCTTATATATGTGCCAGGAAATATCTTTCGCCTCGAAGGTCGGCGATTGTCGTACGCTGAAGAAAGGAAACTACCCTGAAACTCGAGTCCGTACGTATCGCAGATCAAGATGGGAAAGATAACTTCCCTTGGCAAATATAGACAGGACACAGATGTGTGTCGATAGCCAGCTGGAGGTGATGTTCTCCTGGGGCTAAAAGCAACAGTAACATCCACCCTTAGGGGTCAGCCACATTTAAGTGGCAAATATACTTCACTTTATATATATATATATATATATGTATATATATATGTATATATATGTATGTATGTATACATATACATATATATATATGAGTGTGTGTGTATATTTACACACACACACACATACGTATGGAGAGAGACACATTTATGATTGGTAGTACAAACAGTGGAGAATCGAATAGCGGGTTACATGTACTGAGTTATTATTTAACATTTTTAATCTCACAAAGCTACAAAAGTTTCTCAGCGGTTGTGAGTTTCGCATGGCACACTTACTGGCGTGTGTGTGTAAGCATACATACATAGATACATAGATACATAGATACATACATGCATGGTAGCTGTTTACTCCTTATGCAGAGTTTGACCACCTCCTGTACCTAAACCTTAGCACTATCATGGCATCTGATGTGACTTTTTAAATCAGACAATGTGCTGAAAAGACGCCCACACAGATTGCACCTCCGGTTTGCACCACCAAGAGCTGCAGATACGTTCTGCTCTTTGTGGATCTTAGAATGTTTCTTGAGGCCTCCGTTGGATTTGCAAACCTTCTGGCATACACTGCATTCAAATGTGTGCACAGACATATAGGCAGAATGGTTGGTGGAGGTTTGTTTGCCATGCGTTCGCAGATGAGATTTGAGGCCAGCAAAAGCCAGACATGGTCTTTCAGAGACTGTGCACACAAAAAAGGTTATTGTCGTTCACTTCTCGATCGTTACATTCTTCCTTATATCTCTTGAGTCTTACTTGTGTTATCCTGGCCTCTTCAAATGCTTTCACTCCACTCCACACCTTTGTTCGCCATCCAACTCTTTACGAAGCAATGGTTTCTATATCTTCTGGAACCATTCCCAGTGACTTCATAGCAGTCCTTATGCCGTCCTTTTTTAGGTTTACGCCGATAGCGTTTCCCTTCTACAAGCTCATCATAAAACAGGTGTTTCGGCATGCGTTCATCTGCCATTCGAACAATATGGCCACACCATCTCAATTGGTTCCTCAAAATCATAGCTTTAATTGAAGTGATACCTGCAGATGCAAGGACATCTGTGTTTGGAGTAAAAGAATTCCATTTAATTTTCAAAATGTGTTGAAGGCATTTTTAGTGGAATTGTTCCAACAATTTAAAATGCCTTTCATAACAAGTACAAGTTTCACAGGAATACAACAGGGATAGTAGACAACTGATTTGTAAAGAGTCAGCTTCGTATTCTTATTTATATGTCGCTGGCACCAAACACGTGACTCCAAGCCACCAAATACTTTTGCTGCCCTTTGAATTCGCAGCTGTATTTCTGTATCAAGATTTCCATCATTTTGAACGAATCGACAATCTCAAGTAACTTTAGGGAGGGTTACAAACAGCACCACACGCAGGTTGATGCATTACAACTGTTATTTTCAAGTTGATGTTCAACCTTAGAATTAGCCACAGAGCATTTCGATTAGCAGTATCGAATACTTTGCTCAAATCAACAAAGCAATGGTATAGAGCAAGATTCTGTTGAATGCACTTTTCTTGTAATTGTCTGACAGTAAAGATACAATCAGCTGTGCCTCTGAAAGAACGAAAACCACACTGAGACTCAGACACTATATCTGGAACTATAAAGGTATTTAAACGTTCTAAGAGAAAGCGGGCAAGTACCTTTTCAACTGCAGACAAAAGCGAAATCCTACGAAAATTACCATACAGATCCTTTGGTCCCGATTTATACTGGGAGACTAGAATGGCATCAATCCAGTCTTGAAGCACTTTCTCAGTTCTCCAACAGTGACAATTTAATATACTTAAGAGTTCCAACATTTTGTCACCTCCATATTTCAAGACTTTTGCACAGATTCCATCAGACCCTGGAGACTTATTGTTATTCAGTTTATTCACAACTAAATAAATGTCATTTAGAGTTGGTTCAAATGCCATCTCTTTTATAACTGGTCTATTCAAAAGTGCAGAAAAATGTTCTACCCAACGCTTATGAACAGAAGAAAACGTCCATTTGCTGTTCTCACTGGAGCTCTTGGGGAAGATTTTGGGCCATATACCTCCTTAGCATAAGAGTACGAACCCCTGGCATTATTTTTATCAGTTACTTCTTGTGCCGCTTTTGCCCTGTCATTCTAGCATTCCTGTTTAATTTTCCTTAGAGCAATCTGCACCTTCCTTTTCAGCTTTTGATGAACTTCGTTTGAGTTGGGGTTCAAGGACTGAGAAAGAAGTGTATTACCTATGTTTTGTTTTTCTAAAAGTAGCTCATGAATTTCTGCTGATCTATCTGAAAATCAGTCACTGGACTTATGTGCTTTAAATCCCACTGACGAACTCGCAGCCTGAACTACTTTTGTTTTGAAATCTTCCCATAAATTGTTTGGGTCAAGATTGATAGTTTCTATAGGATCGTGGAATATTTGCAAGTCGCTTGATAATTTAAAGTCTACAACATTTAACTTTTTGGGTACCTTAGGACCAGACTGTCGATTTTTAGGCATTATCGAAAAATCTATTTTTCCACGCACTAGATGATGGTCAGTGCAGCTCTATGCACGCACATATACATTATGCATATAGTACACGCGTAAAAGTACATAATATACAGATAACTATATAAAGTAATAAAATATAAATAAAATATATATAAAAGTATAAGGGATGTTAAGACAATATAAAAAGCAGGTTCTGTCTGTGATCTTAGAAGGTCCAAAAACGTAGCTAATGTTTTGCTATAAGTGGACATGACCCAAAAACTCAGTTCTTGAATTTAGACATGTATCGGGGTCTAAACAGATTTTCCAGATAAGCCATCTTTCCATATCGCAAGACCGCACGTTCCACTGCCGTTGGTGTAAGGCTTACACTTGGCTATAATATTCCAGTGGATCTTATAGTTGATATCTTTTCCTTTTAAGGACCATATATAACTGGATAATTTGGTTGTTTTCCTTTTATCCCAATGTCTGAAGCTTAAGGTGTGATTGTTGAACCTGGCTTTAAAATTTTCCTCTGTGAGACCCAAATATTTTTTTGACGAAACTATGCCCTTAGTTGTTGCAAAGTCTACGGTGGCCTCATAAATGATGGTCTCGGTCATACAAGCTCCATTTAGCGGGCACAAAATTTTAACTCTGCAGGAACAGCCGGCTTCATTTATTTGTTTTTGTTTGTTGTGTGCAATTATATTTTTAAAGCTAGCAGTAGAACTAAAACTAGTTTTTAAGTTGTGCTTATTAAAGAGCTTTTTATAATTATGATTGATTGGAAAATGCCTATCTATAAGGGATAAGAAGTATCTACTTATATTAAAGGTCACTTCG
The DNA here is from genome assembly GCF_046866305.1 of Octopus bimaculoides. Classification (NCBI taxonomy): domain Eukaryota; kingdom Metazoa; phylum Mollusca; class Cephalopoda; order Octopoda; family Octopodidae; genus Octopus; species Octopus bimaculoides. The sequence continues at coordinate 61,814,011 of NC_142933.1, forward strand.
GGAGAATAAGGTGGTGTGAATCAGATAGTTTTCCTATTCCTATATTTCCTTTTCTTTACTACTGAACTAGTAACAGGTGTATAGGTTATTTCCTCGCTAAAACCACTATCTTTTAGAGTTTTATTGTATATTGGGGCAACACTATTAAAAATGTTTATATTGGAGGAGAGGCTAGAAATTCTCTTGCTAACGTTGTTAACTAAATTCTTAAATATTGTGGGAGGATGGCAGGAACCTACGTTAATATAACTAAGGCTATCGTTGAGCTTTCTATAGGGTTTGTAAATATTCTTATTTAAATCTAATGATACATCTAGGAAATTGACGACTGTCAAAGAAGAAACAAAGCAGTATTAGAGTTATGTCCCGTTTGACCATATAGCCGTGAGGGTAGATGGTGTGGAATCAACGGAAGAGATCTAAAGTATACGATAAAACTGCTCAATCTAGAGAGCGTGGTGTTTTCCAATTCATAAAAGAAGCTTATCCATATGTTTACATTTCCTGAAGATTACTGATCTGGAATTTAGCAGTGTGGTGGAATTCTTAGATCTAAAGAGGATATGCTACATTTTTCCATCTGTTAACATGTGGCATGAATTTTTCAACGATTTTCTACTTGATAGTATGAGGCATGGAGTTGATTTTCAAACACCATACCTGGCTAGCCAACTTAGTGGCTTTACTTTTCTCCATGTACTAGAAAAAAGTTAAGTGGAAACCCTGGCGACTTTTGTAGTCGTCTTTGCATAACTAGATGTAATACTTATTTTCGATTATGTTAACATGTAGCGTTGCTGTAAGTCCTTCCTCATATATGACGAAGATTATCATGTACTTCTGGTCGAGTAGTTAAGCTATAGGGTCTCGAAAGTTACAACTGGGAGTGGGCTCTTGGTGGTGTTTGCATGTAATGATGCTCTTTATATTGGGGTAGAAGCTATATTATAATTTAAATGAGCGTCTGTTAAAGATCTTTCTGTATTTTTGATTTTCTAGGAAATGTTTATCTAAGAGAGAGAGAGAGAGAGAGAGAGAGAGAGAGAGAGAGAGAGAGAGAGAGAGAGAGAGAGAGAGAGAGAGAGAGAGAGAGAGAGAGAGAGAGAGAGAGAGAGAGAGAGAGAGAGAGAGAGAGATAAGCTTTTGCCTATGCTAGTTTTAACATTTAGGGAGGGGGCTTCCACTGTATGGACTGTCTCTTTGTCTCTAGCTCAAAATGATGAACCGAACGCTCATACTGTGTTAGGAAACGTTCAAGGAAACCAGCCGTATCTGCCTCAAACAATGTCAGACATTTCCGTGATGTGAATTTCCTAGTGCACTTTTTATGAGGTGTCAGAAAACGTGGTACTCATCGAGTATAAACCTTTGTCTTGCCTCTCACGGAGTATGCTAATAATGTTGGCTATGTATTCTATAGTCAATTGCCTCTCATCCATCACCATGTGGTGAACGCGATCAATGTTTTTCTGAGTGATGGAAGTTGCAGGAGATCCAGACTCTCCCTTTCCCCTCCTCAATTCAGTTGCTCACTTTTGTACTGTTGAAAAACTAGAGTGTCATCTCTTAATGTAGCCGCAATGTCGGCATGAATAACCTTGGGTGGGAGCTAAACCGGTATTCTGCAGCTTCATGATAACACCTCGATGCCAAATTTTGTGCATAATCAAGAGGAGTCCCTACTAGCTATTTTGGAAGCCTTCTTTGAACGGTCAGATGTCAATTTACCTGAAAAAAGAAACAATGCCGTTATTAATTAAAAGGGCTGAAATTGATGCATGCAAGATTTCACAGCTCTAGCGTCACTCCCTCATAGTCAGCCTATGAACTTTTCAGCCCAACCTCGTATATCCATGTACTTTAATTTTTTTTTAATATTTATGAACCTATTACAGAAAATTAAACCAACTATTATTCTGCTACCTTTATTGTCTTTATATATATTGTTTAACTTTATTTCGTTTTATTCTATTTTATTTTTACTTTCTCTCATCTTCTTTGCTACCTTTCTACTAACGGCGTGATATTGTTATCTTATATGTATGTATGTATGTACGTATATATGTATGTATGTATGTATGTATGTATGTATGTATGTATGTATGTATGTATGTATGTATCTATCTATCTATCTGTCTATTTATCTATCTATCTAACTATATATATATATATATATATATATATATATGTATATATATATATATATATATATATATATATATATATATATATATATATATATATATATATACATGTATATATATATATATATATATATATATATATATATATATATATATATATATATGCATACATAACATGTCAGCATATACATCGTCTCTTATTTGTTATAGGCACATATATATGAGTGTAGAAATGATGGAACTCATAAGCTCAAACTCACAAATGATACACACACGCACACGCACGCACACACACACACATACACACATATATGTATATATATATAAAGAAGTATAATATTGGATCGATTAGACATTACATAAACGACAAATCCGACCAAGTGACAAACGCGTGGTTTATATTTCCTCTATGTATCTATTTCCGGCTCAACATTCCGGTTAACTCTATATAAATATGCTTGCTAGTATTCAATATTTCCCTCTGATGTTCCGCGAAAGTTCGCTTATGAAAGAAGAAAGAAGAAAGGAGGACCCATTTTGAGCAGACGTGTTACCTAATCGTTATTTCTTCCGTTTTCATATCTAAATGTTATAGCCATATAGATAAAAAGCTTTTCTGTTCACTGCAAATAATAATAATAAAAGTAAGAAAAAATCTCAAGCATGGAAAATTGATAAGATGAATCGAGAAGAAGCGTGCGTTAAAAGAAGATTATTACTTAATGATGTTAACTAGCGCAGAAGACGTCATTAATTGAAAAGAGAATCAAAAGGAATCGACAGAAGTGAAACTATTTCAATGATTAGTGGAATAATTGACTTCTAAACAATCTTAGACAACGATATATATATATATATATATATATATATATATATATATATATATATATATATACATACATACATACATATATATATATATATATATATATATATATATATATATATATATATATATATATATATATATATATATATATATATATGTATACATATGTAAAGAAAGTAATGGAGATGCAAACTATGTAATAAAAATATAGTCATTGGATGCTTCAAAAATTCTCAAGAAGTTAGGATGCTGGATTCAACTGTATGGTTGCAAGGTCGATTTCCGGACTGAAACCTTTATTCTCAGTCACTAAATACCTCAGAGACCGGGATACCGGGTTAATGTAAGTGTAGGCTATATTTATATATATATATATATATATACACACATATATACACATATATATGTATGTATGTGTAGATACAAATGATTGATAAACGGAAAAGAGAAAAAAAAATGAATTTGGCATAACCTGGATTATGTCCAAATATATTACATCATATTACAGTAGAACCTCGCACACATATGGTTGTGATGAATATGCCTGATGTACCCTTATCAGACGGGTAGTCATGATGGGTATACTGGGCTTCGTATATTTTATCCCACTGTCACTTTGATGGCATGCCCTGCTCTCTCACTCAAAAACAACAACAACAACAACAACAACAACAATAATAATAATAATAACAACATAGAAAAATACCTTAGTAATGAGAATCCAGGTTCGAAATTTCCCCAAGACACCTGATGAAGAGAGGAGAGTATATCAGCCGAAACGTTATGTTAACAACAAACAAGATGAGGACAAATATCCGTCAAATATAAATAATGTAAATAATGGTACTTAATTTATCAACCCCGAAAGGATAAAAGGCAGAGTCGACCTCAGTGGAAATTGAACTCAGAACATAAAGACAAACGAAATACCGCTAAGCATTTCGCCTGGCGTGCTAACGTTTCTTCCAGCTCGCCGCCTTACTAAGGAGGCAATAATGTGCACTTGACTGGTGAGTTAGATTCTGGTGTCATTGAGAAGAAGAAGAAAAGTAACTGTCTCGGTCCTGTGGAGAAAATTTGTTTTCAGTTGCTAGGCCTACTCTTCACAATTATGGCCCCCGCACAGCCTCAAACTCACAGAAGTCGAGGCACTCCAATGTTGGTGTATCAAGCTGATTGCCTCTTTACAACAGATGAGTTAATGGAAGAGTCCAAAGAACAGGAGTTCCGCTTCTTGGAGCGAAGATACGAAAGATAAGCAGTAAGAAACACGCGTGTGCGCACACGCACACACACACACAAACACACACACACACACACACACACACACACACACACACAAACACACACACACATATAAACACATACATGCATCTAGGATTGCTGATGAACTTGAGGATCGGTATGAAATAAGAGCTAATACATATTTCTCTCCAAGGAGCATTGGTAAAAATGTATGTATCAGAACAAAATTAAAAGATGGACCAGTTCCTCATCACCTTCAAACAAAAAAAAAAAGGCTAACCATAAAAGGAAATAATCATGTTAAGGCTTAGCATAGAGTATCGAAAAGTTTATGACATCCGACTTCTAAGTTTACCCCATGCAATTCAAGAACACGATATCCCCCATCAAGTAACTTGATAACAAATGTAGGCTGTGCAAGACCAAGATTGAAGACATTAACCACATTATTGCCAACTGCGAGAGAATGTGTTCCAGATATTATCTTCCCATGTGGCATGATGCGCTGGCCAGAACAGTATGGAAACGGATAACAACATTACAGACGAAGGGTCACATGAACATTGGTGGAACTTAATAATTAAAACACCCACCAACACAACCTACCTAAAATTGTTGTGTAGGACCACAGGGAAAACATATGTTCTCTTGTGGAAATCAGCTGCAGTCTGGACACCAATGTGGTTAGAAAAATACAAGAGAAAGAGGACATATTTGGATTATTGATAAAAAATCCAGTTTCCCAAGATACACTTTCAGTTTCGTACCTATTATTATTGGGGTAGCTGGATACATACCAAGCCGTCTGGAGCAAAGTATGGTAGAAGCACTCACGCACCCAGATACTACTACACACCTACATACACTTTCTCTATCTCTCTCTCCACTTCCGGTCAGTTATTTTTCACTTACATAACGATACTTTTCTCAGACTATTCCTTTCCTTCTCTCTGGCTGTTCCTTCTTTCTATCTTTTGGTAAAGAGCTATGCTCGAAATATCACATCCTCCTTTTTTTCCGTCTCAAACATTCTCTGAGCGACAATCTAAAACATTAACCGCGTTGTTCTCTTGGATTTTGTTTTTTGTCCTGTTTTTATCTTTGATTTGACTATATATATATATATATATATGTGTGTGTGTGTGTGTGTGTGTGTGTGCACATACACACATACTCACACACGCATACACGCACCCATGTATATACGTATCTATGTATGTAAAATGAATGTAAACATGATGTATTTGTAAGTTTAAAGGCAAGCAAGTATATGTCACCGCCACAGGATTAATCTCACGCCATATTGCTGTGTTAGGAACTGATGTAATATATTTAATAAAATAAAGAAGAAAATCAGAAAATTTCTCCAGAATTATTTTTACTTATTTTATTCAATAACATTTTAAGGATCAAACTATCGTAAAAATGACAAGACTCGCAAGATTAATTCCGTAACATTTTGTTGTGAATTTTCGAAAAAATGTCACACCAAATATTTATTGAGTATTATTATAAATTTATAATGTAGGCATTAATTTTCAGAAATCTAAAATATTTATATTTAATTATAATGTTTCTTTTATTGAAGAGGAAAAAATCCTATAATCACTTGGAATACAAGTTTTGATGCATTAATTTTTGTCGCTTGAATTTATTAAAATTTTGATTTTCCTCTCACAAATGTACACTGCATAGACGAGCCAATGACAGTGTCTCTACGCAACAGTTTGGACTTGCTACGAGTAGCCACCAAAATCTCTTGGTTACACATTACTGTTTTGACGGTAGGAATATAGATTGATGCATATAGAAATAATGTGATAGGCATTATTGAAACGCTTTAGATCCTGTGTTAGTTGGATCTAAACTTACCACGATCTAAAAAAACGAAAAAAATACATATAACAGCTTACTAAGGAAAGGTTGTATTGGATAAAGATTACGCTATATGAATCTTACTTCCACATTTGAGTCACGAATTGTGTTTTGTAGTTAAGCTGTATAAAAGGCGAAATAGGCAAGGGACTATAATAATTGTCTTGGTATAAATTGTTATATGATTTTAATCTTACAGAAAATTCTCTGATTTCTACTGAAGATGTTAAGTTCTTTTTTACGATGCATGGTGCATGCATCTCTCAATAATAAATTGACTCTACACATGAGAACATTACTTCGGAAGATATATAAATAACTTCTACAACAGTCAGCAACTAGAAATAGCAGCCACATTTCCTTCAGGCTACACCCTACTATATTACAAAAGAAATAATAAATAAAATAAAATAAAAAAAGGAATAAATTGTATAGTGTTGTTCTAGATACACTATAATTAAATAGTAGAGGGAATGATTACGTCTGGAACACTTTTGATCATAGCAATGCTTAGCCAGTGTTAACCTAGGGCTTAACAACAGCAAAATCATCAAAACATTCTATGGCACATTCTATTTATTTGTATGTTTGTGTGGATGATGCCTGATATCGAAATCGTGTAACTGTGGACTGGTTTCGTGCCAGTAATTCTTTAACCGCGTCATAAAATCGATATAAAGATGTTCATAGATTTCTTAGTTGCACAGTAATAAGTTCTGGGTTAAAAGAAAAGACCAAGTGAAGTGAACAGATTACTTGCGCCATTTTCAATAGCTCATAGCTGCAGAAATATTGTTGGTGTTAATATTGTTGCTGGCGACAGCCAGGATAGTTGAAGCAAAATTCCACGCGGTGAAATCTACTTCATATAATCTGGTCTTTATGATGCGATGATATTGAGTAAAAGGTACATTATTCCCCAGAACTGAATAAGGTATCCTCTTGGTGATGTCTGCCTGTTTGTTGTTATACGTTGAATATGGAACAGACTCCTTCACGACAGACTTCACTGCATTCAAGAATTAAAGTCTGAATCCATTGTCAAGTAATCCTAAGTGATTGGTAGATTGTACTTTGAAACATACATTCACACGCACACACACACACACACACACACACACACACGCACACACACACACACACGCACACACACACACACACACACATCTCTCTCTTTCTCTCTCTCTCTCATGCGTTCACAGAGAAACCCCCATGCACAGATACGCACACAAAATACATACATAAAGACATGCTGAGAGTGCACTCAACCTCCATTTTCTGAGACTAGTTTTGATTTTGTTCATGTTGTCCCAGGCATGACTCGATGTTTTGGTAGATTAAACCTAGGATCAAAGGCATTCTACCCGAAATCATCCTATCACTTTCGGGTATTTTGCGTGCATGCGCATGTTTTAATATTTGTTTATTAATGAGCCTTCTCACTAATTTACAAAGTCAGTGCATGATTCGTCTCATCTGAACGTTCGCAGTCACTAACTTATTAGATACACAGAAGAATTTGTCAAACGGCAGCTTGCCTACAAATGAAGTTAAAGTTTTCTTGTCTTTCATCCATTTACTGCGCACCTCTAACGAAAGGTTATATCAGTGTGAATTGAGAAAAAATGCAAACATTTAAGTCATTGACTTCTTATCTCACTATCATGATTTGTCTGTTTGGCAACTACAAATAGCTTCATATCTACATGATCGGGTGGGTGTTCCATATAAGGACACCACTTTAGCTTGAAAACCGACGATTTCTCGATTGGGTTATTATATAAAAAAAGCAAGATTTAAACTCAGAGCGTAAAACGGAAGAAATGTAACGAAGCATTTTGTCTGGCATGCTAACGAATCTGCCAGCTCGCAGCCTTTATAGTAGTAGTAGTAGTAGTAGTAGGGGCGGCGGCGGCGGCGGCGGTGGTGGTAGTGGGTTTGGTAGTGGTGGTGGTGATAATGTTTCCTTACTATCCATTAAGTGTTCAGAATAAGATCAAGGATGGGACAGGACGATATCATGTCGTGTGGTTATATAAAAATATGTAAACAGTACAAAAATTGAAAGAAACAAACAAAAATTTCACACAATAAAGAATTTCCCTGAAAAGGAGAGCACCAAGGGCTGCTCGTGGAAACTTCAATATACTACAGACACCCTGACTATTAGGAGAAAATGCCTTCACCCCTTTCTTTCCCTAGGCGCATAATCAGAGCAAACCCGTCTACCTTTCAACAAATTTTCTGTGAGGCAGCACTTCCCATCTGCACCTTCAATTTCCTTTCCAAATGAAGCTTGAAAAAGTTGATGAAGGCTTGACCGAAGAGAAAATCGTCTTCCACACTTTCAGGCTTATCCACTAAACTACTTCTTTCGCCAAAGTCGACAGGCAGATGAAAGCTGCCCATCCTTTCCGGTCTAAAAAAAAAATGATAACTGGGTCCGTCCTACATGCAGCAGCAGACGTTCAATATAACTCCACAGATCAGCAATGCTTGAGCACTAGACAAGTGCGGACAGGAAGATTTGACTGCACAACGTGCATCTCGAGCAGACCCAGCTAACGACATTCCCGTTCCTGCAGAGTTTATTCGAAACTATCAATGTCATTTGGTAGCACTGTCAGGCCAGGATTTTTGGAAAATATGCCTGTGCTCTGGTTCGAAATCTTCCGAACAGACTAGCCTGTTGGTTTCGATCCCCACGCGTACTATGCATTGCCACTCTTACCCATTACAAGCCCTCTGTAGAAAGGCAGGGTGGAAATTCAACTGCCTGCATTTCCTAACAGGCAGAAGGCTGCGAGCACCCAACGATACCCTAGTTTCCAGGTGTCCTGTCTCAGTCTATACTTGATCCGATTGGCTGCACAGATCACATATTTGCTTTCTACACTATAGACATGCAACGCACACAGAAGCATCCAGTTATCGGTAGTTGAACACAATTTTCCCGATGCACAACCGGTAATAAGTCACTCAGAAGAGAAAGAATAGAATAGAATAGATTTAGAAAATTATTTAACAGTAAAAATAAATGAGAATATGATGGAGGAAAGAGCTAATAAGTAAATTTGAAAGGTCTGTTAGGACAGGTATTATGACCGATGTGCAAGCAGTGAGAATGCCACCTCCAACCATTTCATCAATACGAAATACGACGGTTGAATTGTCAGAGAAAAGGTGAGAGCTCTTAGACTCGTAGGCAACAATTCGCTCGATGGTGAGTGAGACAAGATGTGGTTACACAGCGACTATTCAGTCTTTTCATACAGCATTCCTACACGTGACCATATGTGACGTTCGTATGGAAACAATATTCTTAAGGTTTGATAGGAGCATGTTAATAGCCACTTTGAGGTTGAACAATTACATAATGATGTACACGGATGCTTTCTCGCTGGAATCATTACTTATATTTCTGTTGTTGTTTAGTCTCATATATTCTCAGATGAAACAGACCTCTTATCAGTGGTGTTCCAGCCATGACCATCCAGGTTTATTTTCTTGTATAGTGTACTTACGACTACACTATGAAATATGTAACCTTACATCAATGAGAGGGTTTCTATTTTTAGCAGCCTGAATGCTGAATATTTTATGGCAAAGTTAGTCTTATTATTTTTAGTGTAATGAACCAAGAAATTCTAATTTGTTGTCATAACACTTGTGAGATAATCATTAACATAATGAGCAAGTCTATTCAATAAATGCGTGAGAGACAATCCTGAAATCTTAATTGAAATTAATTAAAAAGGAATGTGGGCAATGTAACTGAGTGCTTTTGATCTTGGGAATAAACAGAATAACGTCGGACGTGTGTGTAAACCTTATTAGACCTCCACCTGGAAGTATAAATCTTTACACATAGTGCCAGATAAAGACTTTAAACACAGACAAACACACACGTACGCACACATACACACGCACGCACGCATGCAGACACACACACAGACACACAGACACACAGACACTCACACACACATACACACACGCACACAGACAGACAGACACACACACACACACACACACACACACACACACACACACACACTTGTGTGAATGTAATCTAAGTGGTGTAATGATCTTAAATAAAAGCTAGGGAATATATCCAGCAGTTCGTGCTGGATGAAAACCAAATGACTATGCCTGTGCCAATTAACTGAGTGTAGTAAGCTAAGATATTTTAATTAATTAAAAGTCCCTGTACTTCGTTGACGAAGCCTGTGATACCGAAATATGTCCACAGTTATCACGTTTCTATTAAGATCAGATTTTATTTATTTAAAATTTTTTTATCCATATCGTGTCCCTCTTTTTCTTAAGAATCTATCGATTCCTTATTCTTTACTTTCCCCTTTTAGCGTTAGAATTGACGCCATGATGGAGCACCGCCTTACAATGTTTTACTCGAAATAATCGATTCCAGTACAAATTGTTTAATGTGAAACATATTCTATCGGTATCTTCGGCCTAACCACTAGTTTTCAAACGGTGGTGCTGGTGGGAGAAAGACAACCATAAAGAACCACACACAACACATACATACACACACACACACGCACATATATATATATATATATATATATATATATATATATATATATATATATATATACATGCACATGTGTGTAAAAATACATACGTACACACACAAACACACACACATGTATATATAAGACAGAGATAACGCGTTATATATATATATTTATTATAGCTTACAGCTGTTTCAGATATGCAAATGAATTGCCAAAGAAAAGAAAGAGGATGGAATTTGGTCAGTGTGGCATTTACACAAAAGTATGTCGCCTGTTTCTAGCCATCAACTATTGTTCTTATGCCACGGTAGGATAGTATTGACATCCAGTAAAGAACTTTGATACCCGATAACTTCTTTATGGTCAGTGGCAGCTATGGCATTGGGAATTATTTAAAGCTGAAGTATCAACATTTATCTACTTAATTATCAGGCATTCATATGAGTACAACACAGTTAACAGTTATAGTTACAACTAGTAATCAGTGTTTATAGATAATTAAACTACAGTATGTGAATAAACAGTACGACTAGGACTATATGTACCCTTAATTATAGGACTAGGTATCATTGGTGCAACTGCAATAATAAGGTTAAGATATGATTCTGAAATTGAGTGGTGGAGTAAATTATACAAGTTCTAGGGCTTTGAGGAGGATAACGTTGCAAAGTTCGTTCACAATATATTTTCAGTCGATCAATAGATCGATTGGTAGAACTGAACCATGAAAGTACCCAGATGCATATCTGAAAGAGTTGTAAACCTATAATAAATAAATAAATGCTTATAAACCATTATTTCTGTCTATTTTATGTATTATTCTGTAAAAACCTACTATCTTAACTGGGTAATGCAAACATGGATTAACAAATTTGACAGTTGATGGCCTTCAACTTTGGCTTTCGACTTGAATTGCAGCATCGATCACAGAATCTTTTTGTTAACCCGGCATGTTCTTAACTGCAGAGAGCTTAAGAGGCATTTCGCCTGGATTAATATCCCTTATTAACCCCTCCTTCTCTCTCTCTATGTATATATATATATATATATATATATATATATATATATATATATATATATATATATATATATATATATAAAGTGTAGTATATTGCCACTTAAGTGTGGCTGACCCCTAGGGGTGGATGTTACTGTTGCTTTTAGCCCCAGGAGGACATCTCCTCCAGCTGGCTTATCGACACACGACTGTGTCCTGTTTGCCAAGGGAAGTTATCCCTCTCACCTCGATCTGCAGCACGAACGTATCCGGATTTCAGGGTTATTTCCCTTCGTCGGCGCCCGATAGCTGCTGACCTTGGCGAGAGAGACAAAACTTCCCTTGGCAAACAGGACACAGTCGTGTGTCGATAAGCCAGCTGGAGGAGATGTCCTCCTGGGGCTAAAAGCAACAGTAACATCCACCCCTAGGGGTCAGCCACACTTAAGTGGCAATATACTACACTTTATCGTGCAGTTACTGTTAATACTTCATTTAGAGAATTAACATTGCTTGTTTTCACCTTTTCGATATCAGTGAAGAATTTCACTGGAAAAGAAGATATAAGATTGCCAGGTTTTTGTCTCTCTCGCCAAGGTCAGCAGCTATCGGGCGCCGACGAAGGGAAATAACCCTGAAATCCGGATACGTTCGTGCTGCAGATCGAGGTGAGAGGGATAACTTCCCTTGGCAAACAGGACACAATCGTGTGTCGATAAGCCAGCTGGAGGAGATGTCCTCCTGGGGCTAAAAGCAACAGTAACATCCACCCCTAGGGGTCAGCCACACTTAAGTGGCAATATACTACACTTTATCGTGCAGTTACTGTTAATACTTCATTTAGAGAATTAACATTGCTTATATATATATATATATATACATATATAGGTTATGAGCGATAGTGGTGACAATTAGGCCCAAAGGTTTCAGGTAATGCTGAGTAAGTGCTATGGATAGACCACAGTTAAGCTCCAGGTTCGGTGGTTATGCGAATAAGGGGTCCAACGTAGGTCATATATCAGCGTATGAATATAAGGATTTACTTTTCGAAATGAGATAAGAGACCAAGGCTTTATATAATATAGAACATTTATAAATAGAATGTCTTACAGCTGTTTCTAGGATATTTATTATCGGAGACGGTGTGAGAAGATGGTTAAGCAATAGTTAGTTTAGTTAAGATAGGAAATAGAGAGTGAATATAGAGATACTGTATTTGTAAATCCTATGTTTAGGCAGAATGGTATACATATAAGATTCCAATACCTTGTGAGTAAGATCCAATTGTTTTTAAGATTGGTCGTTGCCCTTGTAAATCCATAATTAAGATTCCAATACCCTATGAGTAGAATCCAACAATCTTGGAAATTAGTCATTCCAAATACAGAGTTTGTAGACAGCGTTATTGAATCAAAGGTTCTGTTTAAACAGAACTCTTGCTTGGGACCGTGTGGTTGGGAAGTAAGATCCTTTCCACACAGCTACGCTCCTTACTCTTAATTAAGTCAACATCAACCGATGTAGTTCGTTTTCTCATCAATTTTATAGTAGATTGTTCGAAGTGATGCTGCTACCTTTTAATTATTATTCTTATTATGGAAATTGGTGTACTAAATATTTGATATTTACTGATTGCGGTCAATACAGCACCAAGAGCAGTTCTCCATACCCCCCCCCCCCACACACACACACAGACACACACACACACACGCACACACACACACACGCACACACACACACACATAAACACACACACGCACACACACACACACGCACACACACACACACATATATATATATATATATGCAGCTAAATAATAAAATGATTTTTTAACACGAAACAAAGCGAAACAATATGGAATATCACAAATTATAGATAAAATTAATCAACTACATCTTTAATTTTCTCTAATCTATTTAGTTTATTTTAGCCGTCGATGGTCCATGCTATGCTGGAAAAAGGAATCCTGCAGATTCTGTAACCATAAAAACTGTCTCTCTAAGTTTTCCACGATGGTGTCGATAGTATTGAAAAAAAGAGAGAATTTCTTTGCCACAAACATTCAGCCACCACTAATCCAAACACGATGTCTCCCCAACACACACACATACACACACTAACACACACACACACACACACACACACACATATATATACAAGCACACACACACAACCTATTAAGTGTTGTATAGTCTAGCATCTTTGTTGGTGTTCTAAAATGCACATCAGTTAGAGAAAGAGTCTGGCAGTTAAAATGACAGAGTTAATCCTTTTGAAAGTTTGTATGATTGCAGCTGGTTATCTCTGGAATCGAAACTTGCTTACTGTCTTTTGCTCTACAGAACATGATACATAGCAGCCAATCTCCTACAGACAAACTAAATTTAGTTTCTTACAATGTAATAATAAATAATAAAAACAACAAAATACCACCGCCCCACAAAAAGACAATAACTTTAGTGATAAGATTTTTTTCTTACTTTTGTATTTCATAGCGCGAAACAAAACTTTCAATGTGTGTGTCTATTTGTGAAATTTCACACCTAATTGAAAAGTTTTGATAGTTATATGTATTTCACAGAAGAAAAAGAAGAATATATATCTATAGTATATGAAAATCTTACACCCATCTTATAATTTAATAAACTTATCATTCGTATAATCTCTGTCAACCAACTTGCTGGAGTATTTATTAGACAGCATCACTCAAAGACCGCAGAGACGGCGGTTCGGTTCTTAATCATTGGCTTTTGTGCTGTTTCCATGAGAAAGAAACTTTGAAAAGCTTGGGCAAGTATTATGAAAGTTTAATATTTATGGTATTCAAGGTGGCGAGCTGGAAGAATCCTTAACACGCCGGACAAAATACTTATTGGCATTTCATCTGTCTTTAACTTTAAATTGAAATTCCTTCGAGGTCGACTTTGCCTTTCATCCCATTCAAGATCAATAAAATGAGAACCAGTTGGACACTGGGGTTTGAAAACAATATTCGTTTAATTTCAGCTCTTTAGCACAAATTCATAGACGAAAACATGGTGCTGGATTAGCAGAAGCGTTAGCTCAGATCCCACTGAGGTCAACTTTGCATTTCATCATTTCAGGATAAAGATAAAGTAGCACTCATATATTGAGAGAAGACTTAATCGACTAAATTCGCTCCCTCGAATTTCTGATCTTGTTTCTATTGAAAAGATTACAAATTAATATGCAAAAATGCAGCAGCAGATACACGCACGCACACACACGCATACACACACACGCACACACACACACACACACACACACACACATGCACGCACGCACTCACACTACATGCACACGCACATACGCACACATGCACACCTGTGTGCAAGCATACACACACACATACTTACACATACATGGATGAAGCACCATATGTATTTAAACAAGACTCAGCATCTTCTCACAAAGCCGACGTAACCGAAGAATAGATGTTAGACAAGCTATGATCATGTAACACCTGACTTCTGCCTCCATACTCGTCAGTTTCATATGCCACGAACTACTGCGTTTGGAGTGTTGTTGAAAGGGAGACTAATGGACATCCTCACAAAACCAAAGCATCACTGAATGCCGACATTGTCTAGGTAGTGTCTGAAACGAATTAGGAACATTTAGTGCCGGCAATTCAACGATTTCGGTTCTGCATTGAACCAGTCATCGAAGCTAATAGTGGATTATAAGAATAATCTGCATGAAAGCCTTTCGAGATTATGTGCACAAAGATTTGTGAAATAAACATTTGATTTTTGGTAGATTAGAGTTGTTTTATTAAATTACCAAATATTCCCTCAAATACCTCACGCACTTTGTGTGTGTGTGTGTGTGTGTGTGTGTGGTTAAAGATCTGCGCTAAGTAAATCTGTGACTTGTCAGTTTGTGACCGGAATCAAAATTCAATGGCCCTGTTTTGGAGAGAAATATTGGATTATATATGTTTATAGGCTAATTACAAGCGCAAACGAAAACGATAAAATCCTTTACCATTACCAAAAGAATACAAACTGAATGCGATGATGCAGCGACATTGACGCTTTGGAAAATCTCCCTTTATAGAGATCATGCGTGTCACCTGTAATGAAATACTGTCACTTTGGTCATTTCCTCACGCGTAAGAGCACATAGAAGATATAGCCTTTACAATATCAGAGTATTGCTACCTCATAAACTATATCTTCTATGTGCCGTTGCGCGTGGGGAAACTACCAAAGTGACGTTATTTCATTGCAGCAGACACACATGATAACTACATAACTGCAATGGTAGATTCGCCATCTGATTGTGGGTTCAAGAATTCAAGTATTGACTTGAACTAGACTTTAGTGAGAGTGGGCTGCGCCTTACAATCAGCTTCTCGTTTCTTTCTTCCTGAACGTTAACAAGGCTAGTGAAGACAAATGGAGATATACCAGAAATACAGATTGCATTATGCGTCTCATCTTGCTTTGAGATAAACGTCCTAGAATGTCGTTCCTATATATCACAATACTGCCGCGAAAACCTGACCACTGAGAGTTACGCTTCGTCGACACAATCCGTCGGAAATCCATTTTGCATTTACGTATGATAAGTTATTAATACCACCTAGAATTTAATATTCTTCGATTACCGCCAACTTACCATGTCGGCCAGGTAATATCGTTGCCTTGGTGATAGTTTGTGAAGCTGCAGGTGAGAGTTAGGTGACGTAAAGCAACCATTGGCAGAAGCGCTGTCCCGAAAAAGATCTTGAAGGATATCTAGCAAAGGTACTGTCGTACCCTCAGAACTCATGCTTCCTTTGTTGAATAAGCACAAATAAACATCCTGAGTGAGGTAGAAGTAATTAGTTGAGGCTAGTAGAGATGTTCTCGAGTTTGTCCTGCAGAAGCCCCTTAGGCTTAATCGCGATGTCTATTTAAACTGAGAGGTATGCTGTTTACATGGGAAATTATTCATAATACATATATGTAAATATGCATGCATCGACATGTTTGGATGTAAAAATGAATGGAAAGTACACAGTATAATGAAAGATGTCCTTCCTTTATTGCCGTTGCTTGTTTGCCTGGATTCTATTATAGGCATTTGACGTATATTTACCCTTTGGGTATATATATATATATATATATATATATATATATATATATATATGTGTGTGTGTGTGTGTGTGTGTGTGTGTGTGTGTGTGTGTGTGTGGTAAACAGCTATTTTACATTTAATGCATCAGATTTCTATGAACAACGTGTAATATAAATTTGTAATAATAATAATAATAATAATAGTAGTAGTAGTAGTAGTAGTAGTAGTAGTAGTAGTAGTAGTAGTAGTAGTAGTAGTAGTGGTAGTAGTAGTAGTAGTAGTAGTAGTAGTAGTAGTAGTAGTAATAACCGCATAGAATCGCAGTTGTAAGATATACTTGCGAAAATTTAGTAGCAAGCGTTTGAGAGCTATCAAGCACTACAGAATGAAAACTGTAACATGGGTACTCTGAGAAAAAAGAAAAAAAAGATTTGAGATTCCCTTAATGACAACAGCAGATGTTGACTGGATTGTTGATCACTACATACTTTAGACTCTAAATAAAAACGAATCGTAAAAGAAAATACTGAAAATCTCTTATTCCTCGATGATGATATCAGATACTCCTAAAGACATGCTATATGTCTTGTTAGTTATTATTTTTGATTTTGTTTCAGTTTTATTTATTTATTTACAAAAATATATGTAATTTTTTAAATATGTTTTTAGAGCTCTTGTTTTTTTACCTATAAGATTCTGTTTTTAGGTTCTAAAGGTTAGTTTAGAAGAATATATTTTGTTATTTTATTTAAGTAACCATTTTCCGTGTTGTAACTATTGAGAAAATAGTAAGAAGAGAGAATATATAGTTATTGGGGTAAAAAATAACAAAAAAGTAATCAAGCAGGGCTTGTTTACGACTCTTTACTGTATTATGCAAGAAAAGGGAGCGATGGTGGAAATAGTATAAGTAAGCCCAAGGAAAATTGAGTTGTAAAACGTAAGATCGATTTCTAAAAAAGTGACAACAGCTGAAATGATTTGTAAGGGTAGATACCATGCCACGCACAAATAAATGTATGTTTACTGGTTTATTGATTTAAACATACATGCATGTATACATGCATGCATACAAACATACATGCATGCATACATACATATGTACATGCATACCTACATATATAAATACATATGCGCGTGCGCAAACACACGCACATACACACACACACACACACACGCACACACACACACATACACACATATACATACACACACACACACAGCACAACGTGAATTTTAGCCATTTAGATAAAGCATATACAAATGTGTTGCAAGATGCAAGCCAGCAGTTTTGAAACATTTTTAGGAGAGGCAGTTGTAAATGTTCTAGTATATTGTTACTATACACCAAATAAGCTGACCTGCTAACTTTTTTCCTTCCAAATTGTATGAGACAGCTTTAACACCGCTTTGAACAAGCCCTACTGAGCATTGCATGTTACAGCTGACTAGTTTTCAGAATTTAGTCGAGACCTGAAGACATTTGGAAGCTCGCTATGCAATAGAGCTTTGTGCTACACTGGGCAAAAATGCTACAGAAACTTATGAAATGCTACAGAAACTTATGAAATGCTCCAGGCCACTTATGGATTAATTTGTATAAGCCGAATATCCGTTTTCCCTGGCAGAAGAGATTTGAGGACGTTAGAGGGAAGGTGAGAGATGATGAACGGTTTAGGCGGGAGAATATCAGAGCTGTCTGAGAGAATTCGTATTTGTACAAAGCAGTAAGTATACAGCTTGAAGATGGTGCGGAAACTGTATACAGAATTATTCATGAAGATCTGAACATGCACAAAATTTGTGCAAAGTTTTATTCCCAGGGTGCTCAGTGACGAAGAGAAAGAAAGACGCTTTGGTGACATTACCTCCAATCCAAGACTACTTGACTCTGATGACCTGTGACGAGAGTTAGACCTACTGTTATGGCCCAGAAACCAAGAAACTAAGTACCCAATAGAAACATCCTAACCACCACCAGACCTAAGAAGGCCTGGGAATGCAAATGAACTGGGAAGCTCATAATGATGCCCTCTTCTTTTTCGAAAGCAAGGGCATCATCTCCGTCCGTTGGGTCCCCTCTGGACAGACAGTTAATAGAGTGTAATTTTCTTTCAGTTTTTTTCTCTTAATATTTTGCTTGTTTTCGATAGAAAGGGGAAGCGAGAGAGAGAACATGGGAGAGAGAGAGAGGGGGAGAGAGAGAGAGGGAAAGTGAGAGAGAGTGAGAGAGGGCGAGAAGTTGAATACAAAGTTGTAATGTTCATATATTTCTTAAGTATAAAAGTAGTAAAAAAACGTACTGCTTTCATTTGAATCTTGTTCTCTCAGTAAAGGAAACATATTTGCCACCAAGCTGCTGAGTTACTGATAGAGTAAGTTTAAACATACCGTAGATATCATGGACCAAACCGACCTCAATGATTAAAATATTCATAAATTATAATTCAAATTGCACTGAAATGTATAGTCTACTCATGAGCTCATAAAAAGGATAATTGCCAGAACGTGTGAAATAATGTGGGCTCATAGTCAGTTTACTTCAACGTTATTTCTGATTCAATATTGCATTAAATTTGTTGACACTCAATAAATATTTCTTAGTTCGCATTTTCAATATTATAATAACTGATAAATTCAAATTACGACAAACGTAAATAAACAAACGAAGTTTGCTTTTAGAAGCGTTGAGATGTCTTTAGAAAGTTAAAGAAGTGATTTTTTTTTTTTAATTCTCAATCGCAGAATAATGTTAATAATATAGCCTGAACAGGATAAACTACCCTCTCAAAAATTGAGATGTATTGTAGAAGTTTGCTCGTCGTATAAACCGTCAGATGTGGCTCATTCTCAAGCAAGTAATGAGAGATTAACTCGCAACCACTCGGCACCAGTCTGATACCATATGTATACAGCTGTAACTCACAATGAGTATATATGAGATCGTGAGATGTTGATGACTGCTGGAATACTTACGATAAAGTATTTATAACCGAGAGAGTATAAAGCCGTAGGCTCTATTGGAGTCTATAAAATAAAGTTAATGGATGTTCCTCAGTTTCGACGATTAATATACAGTTGTTCGATCAATCAACTGAATTTCTTGCTCGTCGAATTAGCCTGTTACTGGTTGAGTATTCCATAGGGACGTGTATCCTCAAGCAGAATCAGTTTGACAGAGTATGTGACAAGGCTGAACCTTTGTATTACTGGTAAAATCCATCCAGAGAGCTTCTATACAGAAATTCACTCACAAATCTTCGGTAGGTCAAATGAAGGCCTAATCACCACACAATGGGTCGAACCTGGGACATTGTTATTGCGAAGCAAACTCCGTAACATTCAGCCATGACTGTGGCCATTAGAATTAACTTCTACTCTATCACGTGAAACAACTACCAAACATACAGTAGATGATTTCTATTTCATATGGGCACAGTGTTTATGAAAGATGGAAATTAAACTGTGACATTTACACAATTTTAAAATTGTGTTAGTAGTGTAAGAAAACTATAAATATTCTCGGTGATTGCTTATATCTATTTAAAATTCAGAACCGTTATATTATCACCAATACAACCATAGTTCGCTTCAAATTCATTCGTTTGCGGGTTCGATCATTCTCAGAACATATTTCTTCTGTGTGGAAGCCGATTGTGTAGATTGTGTCTATAATTCACTCCAATAGTTACTTCACTGTTGCTATATATATATACCATCATCACATAGCTTCTGTGTGCTCTTAGCAACTCTGTCAGAAGCATTCGGCCCAGATCTATCAGAGGGTTTTCCATTATTCTCCCCCTCATTAAACCATAGAAAAATAAGCAACTATTGAAATGTATGCATATTATCTGACTCGTATATTAACATTTATTACTGTAAGGTGGCTACTTGATAGAATCGTTAGCACACCGGGTAAAATGCTAAGCGGCATTTCGTCCTTCTTTAGGTTCTCAGCTCAATTACTGCTGAGGTCGAATTTACCTTACATCCTTTCGAGGGGGAGGAGTGGAGAATATAAGAGCCAGTTAAGGAGAAAGGTCGATTTAATCGACTGACCCACTTCTCCTAAATTGTTGGCTTTGTGCTAAAACTTGAAACCAATATTTGTTACTCTAGAAAAACGAAACAAAATCAAAATCAAAAACTTATTAGAACAGTTTAAGTAACTTTATTCTGGCTAATATTATTTTCTGTAATTATGATTGTAAAGTGCTAATTGTACCACAAGCCTCTTCTCTTCCCACCCTTCTCTCTTACCTACGGTATCTTCATATTCAATTCACTTTGCGTCTACATTTTACTTTTAATTCAGTCCAGAGCAACAATAAAACCGGCTGTTTAAACTTTACACGCATTCTTGATCTCTATATACCTTCCCTCACTGTCATTCTCTCTCTCTCTTTCTCTCTCTCTCTCTCTCTCTCTCTCTCTCTCTCTCTTAATATATGTGTAAACATATACATATATATATGTATACATATCTATCTATCTATCTATCTATCTATCTATCTATCTATCTATCTATCTATCTATCTATCTATCTATCTATTTATCTATCTCTGTGTGTATGTGTTGTATACATACATCTCTCTCACTCACATTAAACAATGCCGTCATTCTCGCGACACCTGCTTCTCACTCGAATTCCACCATTCACTTGACAATATTTCGTTTTACCCAGTCGTTCACATTCTCGCTAGCTGCCTTGTTCTGCTGTCAAGTTGACCCGTGCATATACGCATAGGCGTGGATAGATTCCCATACACATGTACACATACATTGGGTGCGAATACAGACTACATCAGACCCATACACATTTTCTCCTCAAATACTCTCCCTCTCTCGCACACGTCACATGTACACAGTGTGTATGTGTATGTGTGCGTGTGTTTGCCTGTATACGTGTATGTGTTTGTGTGTGTGTGTGTGTGTGTGTATGTGTGTGTGTGTTTGTGTAAACATATATGTATGTATATGATACAGGCGGCATAAACAAAGAAGCGTTAGAGTGTTCTGAGATATCTTTTCTTCTTCAAGATGTTAAGATAAACACTATAGACAAAAACAAACAAAATAATACGTATTAATTGCTTCGTTCTAAACCAGGAAAATCAACTTCCTTTATATATATTAATCTGAAAAGAGTGAGAAGTTTCGGGATGATATCAAACTAATGAAACATGTCTGTCTGCAAAGATACTGGATAACGGAAGGAAGCTATCAGCGTAGGTTTTGCGTGGGATTATTTAATATATAAATAAATAAAAGACAATTATGGTCTTGTTTCTATACGAAGAGAGAACAACAATGCTGAGTTCTAATGAAAAGTGTAGCTAAATTTTATTTTAGTTATCTTATTTTATATATATATATATATATATATATATATATATATATATATATATATATATATATATATATAGAGAGAGAGAGAGAGAGAGAGAGAGAGAGAGAGAGAGAGATTAGAAAGCCAGAAAGTTTGCGGTGTTAATGGTGTTTGTGTAACGAAAATAAACTTATTCCCGTAAAATTTTTATTACGAAGAAGTGAGTGTTATCAGGCAATGAAGAAGAAAAAAAGGCAAAAATACAATAAAAAACAATAAAATGCGTAAACACTTGAGCATTTTAGTAAAATCAGTTGGATTTAAGGAAATATTTTATAAAGATACATAGAAGTGAAATATGTTTATGATATTTAAAATACCATGAACAACTGTTTAATATCGATTCAGCTGTGATATAGCAGACATATGATCAACAATGCTCAAGCAATGAACCTGCTTTTTCTTTCTTGCTTAGTGAGTGTGGAGCCTACATTAAATTGCCAGGCTTAGCTTTCCGTCGTCTTATAGAATCGTAGGGGCGCCATCTGACATGCAGTGTGACTCAGATATGTTTAAATTTGGCATGGCCTTTCCTGCTCCAGGTTCGACGGCCGATATTTCAGAGAGAGAGAGAGAGAGAGAGAGAGAGAGAGAGAGAGAGAGAGAGAGAGAGAGAGAGAGAGAGAACGTTCCCAGTATTTGGCTTGTACATTATTTCATTGAGCCCCAAAATGTTGACTCTGATGGACTTTGAACCTGTAGAACAGAGGCGGACCAAATAGCACAAGCCTTTTTGTGCGATGCTCTAACGAATGTGTCAATTTGCTGCCTTAGTACTACATTGTGTACGGTGTTGCTCCATTTTAAAGATAGTTTGAGTGTGATCCGAGGGAAATTTGGCTACTATTTTCATGCGTTTGAGATACAATGAAAAGAACCCCACGATGACACACTTATAATGGTAGTGACATTAGAAATCCTATCCAAATTACCTTCTACATGAAGAACATATGGTTAATTACAGAGTACCAAAGGTATTTAATCAATTAGAATTAAATAGTAATGAGGAAATAAGTTATTAGCGTTAATGAAAATTACTCTTTAAAATGTCAAAAAAAAAAAAAAATAAGAGGACGTTCCTGACAATTCAATTGAATAACAATTAAGCAGTAACAGATGACGGATGGATGTAAAATACTGTTGGCTGCGGAAATGTTTTCTTGTATAAATTTAGTAGAACGAAGAAAGAGACGCTAGCATACAAACATTAATCCATGAGAGATGAATAAACACACTTAAAAATAACAACAAAAAACTCACATCTACAAACACGTTAGCATGTATATGTATACAGAGGCACGATAAACGATAAACGTCGCCCTTTCAAAGCCTAGCCAGGCTCATGGGCCCGGTTTCCCGGTTTCCCGGTTTCTTTGGCGCATGTGATCCCCCCCCCCCAGCTGGACGGGACGCCACTCCATCGCAGCGTTACTCATTTTTGCCAGCTGAGTGGACTGGAGCAACGTGAAATGAAGTGTTTACATACAGGCACACACACACACACACACACACAAACACACACAATAATAAAGAAACACACGGGTTCGATTTGATTTCTATAGTATTCGTCAATTGGTTAGTTATTTAACCAGCTAACTAATCACTTGATTGATTCATAATTCGGTTACTCTTACTATGTGGAATTGATTTGTTGTAGTAAGTTTTTATAAGTATATTTCAAATTCTATTTTTAATTTTGTTTTCGGTGATTCGAATACACTTGTAAAAATTTTGTATAATAAATTGAAAATATTTGTTTAGGTAGATTCTGTGTCTGGGGCAATGAAACACCGACATTTTCTTTGTTCCTGCGAAGACGTAGTGTATGAGCATCATCTGTCGAAGTACCATCATTGTGAAAACTCATTGTATACAGAAGTACTACTTCTTAAACGAAGGAGTAAGGGCAAAGTGAAGTGGGCTATTCTTAAGAAAGTAAACAGCCACCTAATATATACAGGGTGTGTCAGCTTTTGAGTTCATTTGTATGAATTTAGAAAATTACGCGTAGCTCCTCAAATAAAGACATTATTTGAAAATATATTGGAACAAATAATCTCGAGAATCTTTTCACTACACCACTTTAACGAATCCACCGTTAGCATTAATGGCTACTTCAATACGGTATCGCGATTTAATGAAATGATCTTTATCAATTTTGGACATAATGCTGGTAATGGCGCACTTCTATGAATGTAAGGCGTTATGGGAGTGTTGACTGACCTCTCTCTCGGCTACGTACTAGTCCAGTTGATTGAGGTCTGGTGAGCTAGGAAGCCATATGTCTGAAAGAACATGATCATGGAGACTGGCATGCGTCAACGCTTGGGGTGTCCTAGCCTTATGAGACGGCACAGAATCTTGTTGGAAGACGTACGGTTTTCTGTTGCGTACTCTATTTATCCAGGGCCTCAGAACTTTCTCTAGCATTTCTATGTAGACAGCAGTATTGACTCTTAAGCCCTGTAAAAAATAAGTGAGGAGGCATGACATCTTCCACATTGCTAACCACTCCCAGAACCGTCATTGTTGCTAAGAGCACAATATGCATGACCATTGGAACCTCATTCGGGTTTCTGCACAAACATGTCTTTCGGTTTACCTTTTGGTCATGATCAGAGAAAAATAATGTATTCCAGCCTCTTAGCGTTTTAACTTGTTTAAAAATCGCATTGTATGGATCGAATGATTCTCTGTTGTCACAACCGACATAAACTGACCTCTCCCCAACACATACGACTTGTAGCAGATGTTTTTATGCGAAACTTCTCTTATGGTGCATTCTGAAACCTTAAGGTTCTTCGAAGGTGACTTTCCGGGGTTTTTATCGATTATTTCTTGAAATTTTTGTACAAAGTTCTGCTGGCATTAGGAGACAGCAGCTTTCAGGAGGTGAGCTATCTCTGTATCGTTATGCTGTGATTTTAAGGCAACGATTACAGCGTGCCTTTTCATTTGCTGGGTTAATCTGATGTCTGACATTATTTATCTGGGAAGAAAGGGGAAAAAAAAACAAAAAAAAGGTTAGAAGAAAGTTACAGCTTTTGAAAGAGGTAACCTAAAATAACTGATCCACCCTGTATAGCCTTCCATTAATCTACATGAATGTATGTATGTATGTATGTATGTATGTATACACATACCTACATACATACATACATGTGTGTGTATATATATATATATATATATGTATGTGTGTGTGTGTGTGTGTGTGTGTGTGTGTGTGTGTGTGTGTGTGTGTGTGTGTGTAAATAAATATACATGCGCACACACATACGATCTCTCGGATATGAACGCTGAGGTATACACCCAACTCATCAAAAGCTGTGTGATTTATTTTCTTATCTCCCATCCACGAGTTTTATCGTGTTTGAATACGACTGTCTAAAGTCATGTATTACAACATTTTATATAAGAATGGGTTTAACCTATAAAGTTCAAATATATAAGAACAAATAAAGGCTTGTGTGTGTTTGTGTGTGTGTTTGAGTGTGTACGTGTGTGCGTGAAATATGATTCATTATAGCGTGTGAATGTGTATATGAATATGGAAATGTGATTGTTTGTGCATATATATATGTGTGTGTGTGTGTGTCTGTGAGTGTGTGCATGCGCGTGTATATCTGCCTATCTGTACACACAGACGCGCACACAGACACTCAGACACAGACACACAGACACACACACACACACACACACACACACACACACACACACACACACATACACACACATGTACATACAGGGTGAGTAAGGTATTTGAGGACAGTTATATACTAACACAAAAATGACTCTTAGAAACAGATAATAACGCCTTTTTACTGAAAAAAGGTTTTGAGGATAAGAATAGAAATTGCTTCATCATCTCATTCAATAAAATCTCCTTCAGTTTCAATAGCGGCTTCTATGCGAGGTCTGAATCGCCTACATGCTAGGATCAATTGGTCTGTGTTCATATTGGACATTACTCTGACTATGGCGGTTTTTAGGGATACTTTGGTGTTATGAGGGTGCTCATTAACCTCTTTATCAACTACGCTCCATACATAGTGGTCCAATGGATTGAGATATGGGGAGCTAAAAGCCAACTGTTGGGGGTTATGTGGTC
The DNA here is from genome assembly GCF_046866305.1 of Octopus bimaculoides. Lineage (NCBI taxonomy): Eukaryota > Metazoa > Mollusca > Cephalopoda > Octopoda > Octopodidae > Octopus > Octopus bimaculoides. Next base: position 61,840,225 of record NC_142933.1, read on the forward strand.
ATGAAAAGTTTCCACCATCCATTCCTGCGTTGTTGTAGGCTTCTGTGATGGTGCCAAGACTTGTTGAAACGCACAAGGTCTTCCGTTGCGTACATTATCGATACATGGCTTAACAACTGTATCCAGAACATCTATGTAGGCAGCAGAGTTTACTCGAAGATCTTGTGGAAAGAGGTGAAGAGGCATCACTTGCTCTTTATCACTGACAACCCCGCCACCAAACCATGACAGTTGTAGGAAATTTTGTATGCATTACACTTGGAACTTCCGAAGGGTCTGAACATAGCCATCTGTCATTTCTTCTGTTTACTTTCTGATCTTGATCAAACTTTTTCTCGTCTGAGAAGAACCAAATGTCATCCTTTTCTGCTGGGTTTTTAAGTTTGTTCAGGGGTCTTTTAGATCTGATTAAGCGATTTTCCTTCACTATTTCTGACATGAAATGACATTTTCTCATCGCATAAGACTTGTATCTGATGTCTTTGTGGACAACAGTTCGGATTGTTCCTTCTGAAACATGGTGTTCTTTTGCAATCATCCTCATGGATCTTCTTGGATGGTCATCAATAGTCTGCTTTACTTGTTGAATAAATTCTGGCGTTCTAATAGCATCAGTGCGTCTACAATGTTTCTTATATTTCGATACTGGCGACACATTTCCGTCTTTAGCCTCTAACTCCTTGCGAATTCTGTAGACGAAGGATCTGGCGAATTTTAAAAATCGTGCTATTTCTAAATTATTATGTTCAGCCTTTTTAACCACAATAACTGCGTGCCTCTTCATTTCTTGTGTAACCATAGGGTCTGCCATTGATAATTCTGAAATACAGAAAATATTAAGTTGATAAATATGCTGCTATATTAAAATTAACATATGTCTTCAAATACCTTACACACCCTGTATATATATTTATGTATACACACATACATATCTGTCAAGATAAAGGTCAAGGACAACATTCTAAAGATAAAAATGACTGACTGATGCCTACTAAATTCATGGTTCACTGCTACTTGCGTGAACTTTGGGCTTGGTTTTCGACATCAATTAGGTGGAGTGAACTTTTACTCTCAATGTTGTCTGCTTGCAATGTTTTCCTAAACGTAAGTCAACAAAACTTTTGGTTTCTTCCCATTAGTATATATTTAGCGCCGCTACATTTAAAGAATCTGTACAACGTCGGACTTAATACTGTGAGGTTTCATAAATTACGTCCTTTACATATTTCGTTCAAATCGCGTTGTTAATCTTTCTGGAGTCGATTAATAAGACGTAGTAAAGTTCTGCGGTCAATTATATCGACGATAGACTCTCCAAAAATGCTTAGCCTTTTTTATATACTAGAAGAAATTATTCGGCTTTAAGTAGTCATATCTTATTGAGTGCTTTCACTGCACTGCAATGCACAGCAGCTTTTAATGTCCCAGTGTTATATCTTTGAGGGTTCCTTTACATTGATGAGTTTAGCATTATTTATTTCGCCTCTTTCATTCTGAGTTCAAGTCCCTTTGAAATCGCAGTCAATTTTGCCTTTCATTCTCTGGGTTCAATAAACAAAGCACCAAATACTGAAGTCGATTTCTCTGTGTCTCTATCTGTCTGTCTCTCTCTCCCTTCTCTCTCTTTCTACCCATCTCTCTTTCTTTCTCCTCTCTCTTTCTTTCCCCTCCCCCTTTCTTTCTCCTCTCTCTTTCTTTTCCCTTCTCTTTCTCCCCCCCTCTCTCTCAGAAGCGGTTGTGTTAAATTGTGAGAAGAGGCGTGTGAACCATTTACTGTGTTAGCTTTTTCAAAAATGTCCACTAGCTGAGCAAAGGTGTAGCAATCTGGTCTAATAATGGATAATAAAAAGAAAGAAAGAAAACTGACTGATATACTAAACGCATCGATACCCACTGCAGCATGGTAGGTAAAACGGAAGACATATAAAGAGAGACTGTGTTGAGACTTTCTAAAATATATGCCAAGTACTGTTTTCTGTATGTTGTATATATTTATGATAGTAGTAATATGCTGCTTATGCATTTTCTGCATCGTTTTGTACCTTTCCGAAATAAATACAGTCTCTAAATTCAGTATATCTTATTCAATATTTTTAGTTATTTTGCTTCTTCGCATTCTAGTTTTCACTAAGCTTATGAATATTATCTCTTAAAAAAGATTTTTTAATCATTTCTGTAGAAGAGATGGTTTATAGTTTATCTGTAACAGCTACAATCTTTATATCATCATCGTCAGCCGAAGCCAATTTTGCCTTTTATTCTTTTGGGACCGATATTGAGGTCGATGTAATTGATTAACCCCTCCCCCAAATTTCAGGTCTTGTGCCTATATTAGAAACAATTGTCATTATTATTATTATTATTATTATTATTATTATTATTATTATTATTATTATTATTATTATTATTATTATTATTATTATTATTGTTATTATTATTATTATTATTATTATTATTAAAGTTTCGAGCTGGCAGAATTGTTAGCAAGCTGGGCGAAATGCGTAGTGGTATTTCGCCTCTTTTCAATCTGAGTTCAAATTCCGCCGAGGTCGACCTTTTATCCTTTCGGGGTCACTAAATTGAGTACAAGTGAAATACTGGGGTCGATGTAATCGACTAGTGACTTCCAAAATTTCAGGCCTTGTGTCTTTAGTAGAAAGGAATAGTGATACTTATTCCGACTTTTTACATTCTGAGTTCAAGTGCCACCGAGATTGATTTTATACATTTACATACGGATTCTCCCGTCACTACAACGAAATATGATATACAGAATCGATAAGATATGTATTAGTTGAGCACTGGTGTCAATGTAATCGACTAGCCCTCTCCTCTTAATTTTTTGGTCTTGTACCAAAATTATTATTATTATTATTATTATTATTATTATTATTATTATTATTATTATTATTATTATTATTATTATTATTATTATTAAGGCAGCAAGCTGGCAGAATCGTTAGCACGCAGGACGAAATGCTTACCGGTATTTCGCCCATCGCTGCGTTCTGAGTTTAAATTCCGCCGAGATAGACTTTGTCTTTCATCCTTTAGGGGTTGATTAAATAAATACCAGTTACGCACTGGGCCGATGTAATGGACTTAATCCTTTCCTCCAAATTTCAGACCTTGTGCCTACAGTAGAGAGGAATATTATTATTATTATTATTATTATTATTATTATTATTATTATTATTATTATTATTATTATTATTATTATTATACACTACAGTTGAAAGATAAGGAAAGAACACTCTATATTATCTTTTTAACTCTAATATCTTAATTTTGTCATCAGGTGACTGATTAGCTGGGTTAGATTAGTGTTAACGAATTTAATGTATGGGGCATTGAAAAGCAAACCAAAATGAAGTAGTTACGTTATTAGCGTACTTCATGCAAAGAACAAAAATACCGACTAGAAATTATATATTCATACATTCATACAAGCACACAAACAAAACACGCACAAACTAACACACCAACACACCTAGACACAAATATATCGATATATTTATATATAAATATGTATTTATATATCAAATATATATATATATATATATATATATATATATATATATATATATATATATATATATATATATACATACCGGAGTAAGCACATAAAATGTGCAACAAGGTGGAAAAAAGAGTACTCAAATACCAGAGGTAGAGTAATATGCTTTATTTTGTTAGAAAAACTGTCCGATGAACGGGAACGCGAAACTCAGAGTTACAGTCTTTTGTTATATTTCTGCAGCTTTTAAATAAAGTATATATATATATATATATATATATATATTGGAAGTTTTGGAATGGTCTATATATATACAGAGAGAGAGAAGAGAGAGAGAGAGAGAGAGAGAGAGAGAGAGAGAGAGAGAGAGAGTGAGAGAGAGAGAGAGAGAGAACAAAAACAATATTAGTTAATGTTCAATGTTATTTTACTTGTTTTGTTAAGTACGGGAAACAGCTCTGGATATGTTAGGCATTACCATAACTTTATCGGTATACTTTATTGTATATTTCGAAGTAGATATGGGAGAATCCGTAACTAAATGTATAAGAATGTAAGCAGGTTGTATAGCTGGGTTCCATTCCGTATTATATTGACGGCAATACCCTGCTGTATAGTGAGAATCGATTAAATAATTATAAGTTATATATATTACATTGTTTGTGATTTTGTCTTAAACGTCATGAAACTAAATTCTTGTTTATGATGTTATTCATCTCGTAGAATGTGTAGTTAGTTGTTGTTATCGTTGTTATTGCTGTTGTTTTTGTGTTATTTTTGTTGATGTGTTTCTTAACAGCGTCTTCCTTGTTGTCATTGATTCTGTATCGGGCGTAAGGCGATGCTAAAATGAACTTTTCTCTAAAGTTCATCACAACAGTCATTTTTCCCGCCTTGTTCATCCCCGTATCCATTTTCTTGCGATTTGTCGAGACAAAAGAAGAAAATCAAATTTAGTTATGGATATATTACATTCTAAGTACACCAAACATAAAAATTCTTTGCAATCTCATGAAGCGAAACTATACTATCGATAATAAGGTCATTTATATACAATTGAGATTCCTAGTAAGTTGAAATTTGGTCACAAAAGTAATTATTTGCTTTTGTTTTGACCATTTATATTATCAATCCTCAAGCGGTTTGTTTTTGCCTATTGAATAATATAACAAAGTACTTGGCTCAGTTGAAAATCAGTGGGAAGGAAACAAGACCCTTAACATTGCACTACCACCTTATTTTCTCGCCATTTGTTTCAAACTTGAATTTTTACTTCATCTCAACTAAATAGAAATTTAATCAATGAAAATGATATTAAAAACCCAACTTTTACGAGAAAAGGTCATTTTGTTTTTCAAAGAATTATTTTTTAACATCTGAAGATCTAAGTTTTAAAGACTAGCTCCGTTGATCTCAAATAACAACGAGACCAATCTTATTGCATTCCGTACTTTTCATGAAATATTTCAAAGGTAATTAACTATAACACCTCAAGGAACTATTATTTAATGTATTAACACAGTATTATTTCAATATTGCTACCTCAAAGTACTATATACAGCTTTTATATATTATACATAAAATATATATATATTATATATATGTATATATATGTGTGTGTGTGTGTGTACATGTATATATATATATATATATATATATATATATATATATATATATATATATAGATAGATAGATAGATGTGTGTGTATATATATATATATATATATATATATACATCTTTTGTATATTATATATAATATATACTATGTATTTATATCATATAGTATATATCATATATGTATATTATACATATATATATATATATATTATAAATATATATGTATATATACATACACAAACATGCGAACACACACACACATATATACATATATAGATATAAATATGCATGTATACACACACACATATATGCATACAGTTACACTGTGTGGCACGTTAGATAAGTGTCTCCTACTGTAGACTTGGACCAGTCAGTGCCTTGGGAATGAATTCAACAGATAGAAACTTGGTGGAAGGCCATCGCCCACAGCTTGTTAACCAGTATTGGTTTGTTTATGTCTCCGTAACCCAGAGATTCGGCAAAAGAACGGATAAAATACGTATGAGACTTTAAAATCCTGGGTCTGTTTTTTTAACTAAACTCGTCATGACAGTACTTCAATGACTGAAGTAAGTACAAGATAAATTTTCCTTTTTTAGTTTTTCGAAAAGAAAATAAAACATTAAAGAAAAAAGTGGAGTCCTTTTTCTTTGTATATTTTTATTTCTTAAAATATTTTATGTGAGATTAATTTATAGACAAATTTATCGAATTAAGAAGTATTTTAAATTTGATACTAAAATTACAACAGTGTGTTATAAAATTAAAATTTTGTGGGTAATGTAAAGATGAGAGAAAATGCGATAAAACCTGTTGTTATTTAGTTGCATCTATTTACCTACTGTTTCATCTCCCACTTTGCCATGGGTCTCACAGCGTACAATACCAAGCTATTCAAGTGACTTCTCTCACATGAAATAAAAATAAGTTTTCATTTTTGTAATAAAATATTATTCAAGTGTAAAAATTGTAGACCACCTTTAGATGACCACCCATCTTTCTAGAAGACCAGTAACATTTTCCCTAAACAACTAAATACTATTTCTTAATTTTGAAGAAATGACACATACTAGATATGCTGTGTCTAAAGGAAAAAGAAAAACGCGTTGGTTACTGTTGGTGTTGATTTGATCATACATCTGTACAATCACTGCTAACCTGGATGTAAACAACAACATTGTCGTATGCATCTACAAACATCTCAAATCTACCACCAGATCAGACCCACGCCCCACCGCACTATGATTGTATGTGCATAGTTAATTTCCACTCGCTATATTACCTCCACCAGATATTAAGAAATAGCTATCTGCATTGTCGAAAGACATTACAATATAATAAATTTATAGAATCGTCCTTCATGCAATTTTTTTGTCCATAACACTTCGTCTCTTTTTTTCGAGGGTATTGTATCTAAACCTGCATTATTATATGAAACCGGTTCTTTAAAGAAAGTTTTGTGTGTAATTTGAGAGAGATCTGGCTATTCTTTGGCCTGTTAGGTAGCCACGTAGAAGCTCACGTCTTTGATTTCATTACAAAAATTTAAGACCTGGTAAAAACTGCAGAGAAGTAGTCTTGGTCAAATATGGTACCTGCTGTTTTGCACAGCTAATGTCTAATGTGTGAACGTGTGTGCGTGTGTGTTTGTATGAGTGTTTGTGTGTGCTTGTATGTATGTGTGTGTGTGTATGTATATGTGTGTGCGCGTGTGCACGCGCATCGGCGAATCGATTTCACATTTCACATTTCACGTTTCGGTTTTGGAATTATTTTCATTCCCTTATATCAATAATGCCACTTGAAATACTATGAACATTGGAAGCTCATTTCCTTACTTTTTGAAGTAAGTCTGATATCAATAACGACGAAATCGAAAAGTAAAGTAGAAATAAATACCTCCCGATATACTACTCTAAACAAATTTGGTCAGAGTATTGATTGACTGTTTTTTTTCTGTTGCTTTGTTGTCGGTGGTTAGCTCCAGTTCATATGCATTTGAAGTAGATATATGATCAAAGGCGTTCCACCCTTGTCCAATCCACTTTTTCTATATCTATTACTGTATTATCCAATGTAACCTTCCATTTTTTAAAAGACATTGGGTTGTTATCTGAAGGAATTTAACTACTATTTCTAGCTTGTAGAGTGGTCACCGACAAGTTTTCTCATGAGAGTGATTGACAACTTTTGTAAGAAGTAATATTAATTGAATTAACTCTAGTACTTTACAAGGAGTTATTAGAGTGAACATCATCAAGAGAACAGCGAGTTGGCAGAGAAGATACAAGAGCAGACGAAATTCCTAGCAAGATCTAATCCGCTCCTTGCATTCTGAGTTTAAATCCTGCCGAGGAAAATTTTGCCTGTCCTTATTCAGAGGTTCATGAATCAAATACAGTCTAGAGTAGAACAGGTGAAATTTTTAGGGAGTCGGATGGGATTCCTTGCATATCGTTGTATCCCGATTTCAAATACTGAGTTTAAATACAGCTCATTCAGCTATGACCCAGTTGGGTATTAGTTTTATGGATCATCACTCTGTTTAACGCCACTTCAGGTAATTTTGTAGACATTCGCTTTATTGTAAGCATTCGAAGCGGGTTTCTGGGCTAAGGATTCCCACATCTCTCCCCTTTTCACTAGTCTTTGAGGCCCTGAAATGTTATAGACACTGCTCTCGATTAAAGAAAAACAGAGTAACCAAGGGCAGAAACTGCTAATGCTGTATTTTGAACTCATAAACATGCAAATAAGAAACTTTCTATACCTGACAGCTTGTATTTAAGTTTCCATAACTTTGCAATATCTGGAAACAGCCAGGCCAAATGCCATGAGTGACGCCTTCGACTGTGCCTCAGTAATTTGAAAACAGTTAATAGTTAGACCACTGTATAGAAATACCATTACAATTACATAAATAAATAAACAGTATAAATAAAAAGTATAAAATAAATCTCAATTATCCGAGACTATTAATATTTAAATTTTTTCAACAAAAAAAATACTTTATTTCATTTATTTTCAAGTGTCAAAAGTAAAAAAAAAAAATCTAAGTGTTAGATTATATTGCCATACGTAGATGATTGATCGATTCACTAATATTTGAGACTAGATTCTTGGAATTGGAGACCCACTTTGACGCACGGGGACTTTTTTTCCTGCTATAGGTCGTCTGTCCAAAGAAATTCATATTAAAGTAACATTGGAGTCAAAGTACTACTGAGACGATTGGTATGTTTTATGCTTCTGTTTTTTTTTATATCTTGTGTCTAGTAAAAATGCATGTATACATTCAAGCTTGAATGCGTAATAAGATTATGTGTGTAACTACTTATGTATGTGTATGTGTGTACACATGTATAGTATTAGTTATTTCTATAGCGTATTTTAAGAATTTGTAGTAAAATTTTCAGAGAGTAAAAATTCAATCTAATAGTCTGCGCTCGTTTTGTAGGGGAATCACTCACTTCAAGATATAGTAAAACTTGGTTCGAAACTTACCTTATCGGTATTCAGTTATTATTTTTTGTAAGTGGAGTGCAGTCGTATCCGAACATGCTGTCGCTCTACGACTTCACTTCCTGGGTTTTCCCAATACAGTAGTTGGCAAGGAAGATTTGCAGCCAAATCGCATTCGCATCAAACTCTATCACGTGGCTGCAAAACCAAAATGCTAGTCACACAGCCATACCTGCGTGTATGCGTGTGTGTCCGTGTGCGTGTGTGTGTGTGTGCGCGCGTGTGTGTGTGTGCGTGCGTGCGTGTGTGTGTGTGTGTGTGTGTGTGTGTGTGTGTGTGTGTGTGAGCTCGTGCATGTGTTTGAATATATGTATGTATATATGTATGTAATAAATGAAAATGTGTGAAAAATGTGTTGTAAATAAACAAACAACATAACGTATACTGAGTGTACAACCGGACGGGAGACAGAAACAGAAGGTTCCAAATCTTCATCAGTTATCAACCAAATGGTATTACTCAGTTTCACACCATTAATATAATTTGGTTGATTTGAGTAATACCATCTGGTTGATAACTGATGAAGACTTAGGGACCTTCCGTGTCTGTCTCATGTCCGGTTGTACGAACGACATAACTCAGTGTATGTTATGTCGTTTGTTCATTTACAATACAGTTTTTCATTCATTAAGTAACAGAACGCACCGCACCCCAACTTGCATTAACAGTCAGTTATATATATACATATATATATATATATATATATATATATATATATATTAAATTCAAATTACGATGAACGTGAACAAACAAACGAAGTTTGCTCTTGAAGCGTTAGGATGTCTTAGAAAGTTAAAGAAGTGATTTTAAATTGTCAAACGCAGGATAATGCTAATAATATAGCGTGAAGAGATAAGCTACCCCTATTTGGCAGAAAAACGTGTTGGCGGCCGGTCTCATAGCCGGCCACCAACACTTTTTTCTGCAAAATAGGGGTAGCTTATCCTGTTCAAGCTATATTTTTAGCATTATCCTGCGTTATATATATATATATATATAAAGTACATACATGTATGTATATATATGTGTGTATAACCATATACATATGACCGGGCATACATATACGTGTATGCATAAGGAAAGTTCGATATTCGAATTTATTGAAAGACAAAAAAATTATCGCATATATTTGAGATCTGAGTTTGTACATCTTTGTGTACTTTCTAAGAAATTCATGAAAATACGAGTAGGTGTTTAAAGAGAAAATATTTTCGTTATAGCAAATGGGGCAAGCGTTCACAATTGAGACAAATGTAGGAATAATATCACTATAGCTGCTAACATAATTTGTATTGACTTTCTCTACATTACACTAGAGCTAACTTGAAAACCCAGCAAAATCTTTTCGTAAATTAAGTTAAGAGACTGTCATTCCTGTAGTTTTCAAAGACCTTATCAACATTTGCAGAAGGCTTACTAGTCTATCTTCCAATATTTAGTTAGGCAACCTATTCTGCTACACTTTACGAGCGAGTGGATTAAAACGGAAAATTTCATGCTCTCCCATTAAAGCAACGAGAGACGTCGTAATATCATACGCTTCACATAATACTTTTTCCCGAATGTTAAGTTTAATTGAAAATATGAAACTAAAAAATGTAATATCACGTACACACATACATCCATCAATAAAACTGAAGGCATATGTTCATGCAGAAATACAAGTGTCTACTAAATCTTATATTTTGGAGATTTTGCTTCTTAATAAAAGACAAAGACCACTCAAATACATCCTTGTTATGGATAGAGACACACAATGGAAATAGGGGAGAGAGGTTCCTGGAGCAACGTTTGAAAAGTGTCTCACATGAGGCTATGTAAGGATGAGGGAGTTAACTTTTGTAATACAAATGCCAGAATTTATAAAGCAGAGATGACTTCTGTAAATCCCATGCTAAAGGTCGTACGTAAATGATGCATATTCATGCTGGAGAGGTAGATTGAGCAAATATTTTATAATCATGCATTTTAATTAAGACATGTAATAGAAAAGTAATACAACAAACAAATGTAGTTATTTACATGTAGCAATTAAAACAAAATGCGTCTGAGTACAAAATCAAATGGAAAAATCACCGAAAGATCTAGGCTATAAAAAATGGACCATTGTGTAAACACCGGATCGGAGATATTCGAGAAATGCAGGCATTTCTTATGGAAGTAGGAAACATCACCTACAGTGAACGATAAAACTACACACATACACAAACATTCAAGCTGGTTTAAATTACATTTTCTTCATCTTTGCTTTACAATCTAATCTCCCTTACCAACTTTTCTCACTAGCTTATTTTTACTTCTGGCATTAATTTTTTCCCCAGAGCTATTATGTTCACACACCCATTGTTGATATATTGTTACCGTTAATTCTACGAAACATATTTCTTCTTCTTTGTCTTTAAAAATATAGACAATACATTTTCCCAACATCTCTGGAGGGAACACCTGAAACATTTAAGAGCGAATAAAACCCATTTACCATCTAAAAGGTATAAATATATGTGTAATTTTATCGTGCTGCTACTGCATAACTCCTTCTGGGAGATTTAGAAATGCAATATTTCTAATTTTGTAGATCAGTGAATTTATTTTACTTGAAATTCTATAAGTTTCCAACAGCGATTTGGTACCGAGAGCTAGCAAGGCCAAGCTACTAATGAGAGGCAATTACCCTGAAACTAGTCTCTAGATACTGGCTTTGTTGGGTGGAGGTGATTATCTCCCCTGTTTGAAAACTGAAGGACACAGAACTCTTGTGTCACGTAACCAACTAGAAACGGTGTTTCTTGGAGCTAAATAGCAGTAACGTTCTTCCCTTTCCTGGGACTGCCACATTAAGTTGGCAACAAACCATCATTATATATATTATAAATAATTGAGATTCAGTTGAATTAGGTACTTAAGTTGAAGCACCAAGTCAGTCCGGTATTATCCGCACAGCTTGAAGTAAGACTTTATTTTGATTTTGTATATATATATATATATATATATATATATATATATATATATATATATATATATATATATATATATTTATATATTTATATACATACATACTAGCAGAAATATCCGTCGTTGACTGGGTTCAGAAAGTGTCTTCAAAAATTACACCCTGATTTATGAAAGTTACTGCTTTGATATTATTGAATGTTTTGTAGCGGAATATTGCCACGTTTCGGCCCCAAAAGTTATAATATTTCACTAATGATTCAGCTGGTAATCAGTCTCTTCAGCTCTTTCACTTTTCCTACGCTGAAAATACTTAGGTAGTCCAAATCTAATTTTTTTTTCGGAGGCATTGTAGTAGGGTGAATTAATCTATAAAACAGGGGACTTAAAAACTTACGGAAGTCACCGACGTGAAAATTGGGAAAAGTTATGGTTGAAAAGCTATATTTACCGCTATCTGAGGGTGCCTCGGGAAAAATAAGGTGACGAAAGCACAGCCATGGTCGTGACCAATGTCCTCCTAAAACTGGAGCGACATGTGTGCTAATTTGTGGACGTGCATAAAGTACATTCACGTACGTACACACACAGCCTGCCTTATATATATATATATATATATATATATATATATATATATATATATATATATATATATATATATATATATATATATATATGTATATATATATATATATAATTAAGGACGAGTGTTTATACTTGTATACTCTTTCAAAATATATATTTTCCCTTTTTCTAAAAGTACAGAGTGATATGGGACCTAAATGGGTGTGCTTCAGGATAAAACCATTCATAGCTGGGTATTGCACCCGTAACGATTTCTGCGTACATATACATATACGCATGCACATGCGTGTGTATATGTTAAAGCGTTTACTGAAACTTGTGCAAAATGTGTTTATAATTTTTGCTTTGATTAGGGCTGTAAGTTTCGCCTGTCACTCATTCCATACTGGAGTACCACTTTTAGTCGGACAAATCGACCCCAGGACTTGGGAATTTTTTATTTATTTGTTTCAGTCATTATAATGCATCCATCCTGAAGCACCGCCTTGAAGAATTTTTAGCTGAATGAATCGACCACAGTACTTAATCTAGTTAAGCCTGGAACTTATTCTGTGTCTTTTGCCGAACCGCTACGTACGGAGACGTAAACACATCAACATCGGTTGTCAAGCGGTGGTGTGGGACAAAGACGTACATGAACACACACACCTATATATATGTATATATATATATATATATATATATATATATATATATATATATATAGAACTGAGAATAGCTAAAATATTTTTATTAATATATTTGAAGCTTTAAACGGTTTCACAGTTTACACTGATTTTCAAAAAAGTTCAAATAAAAAAAACTTGGCTTAAGTCGCAGTTGTCTTGCTTCTGATTAGTGTTTGAAGCTTTCCCTATTTTTATAGGCTCAAATTAGTATCATTTTTTAATAGGATTTGATTAGTAGAGAATACTCACATGACTGGTCTAATAAATTGTTGTATTTACCCCTCTACGTCTGTGTGTTAGTATCAAGTGATAATGTTTGGCGTCGTAAGTTAAGGTTGACACGGTTTATTACAACACACATCCCAAGAAACAGAGATTTACAATATTATCCAACAGACTATCCCACTACTACAAAAGCCAAGAATGAAACACGCATTCGAAGTACACAAAATAGTCAAAAGTGTAAATGACAACCAAAGTCCATCAAAGAATTCCTCACAAGCGCTAAATTACATTCCACAATTTCTACAACAATAGTCAAAAGGTGTGGCCATCCCAATTACAGAATGTGTACCTTATTGAAGACAACATGCAAATTCAAATCACGACACATTTTTCCGTAAAAATATCACTTTACATGTTCTTCAAAGAATTTAATATACACTATCAAATTTCAAGGATGTAATGAAGATTACATAGGCCAAACAAAGCTTACTCTAAGAAACAGACTGACCATTCACCGACCATTCACCCCAGTATTAGTCAGATTCCACTAAGTGGACACATAGACAAATGTGCAAAAGATAAGTCCTCAAAATTCCAGGTCTTCCCACTCTACCTATGTTCAGCGAATACCACAGATGACTCACGGATAAACAAAGAAAATATTTTCATACAAAAGTACAAACCAAGCCTTCACAAACTTTAACAGAGTACATACACAAATAACTATTCATACAAAAAAATTCCTGCTGCCACTTATCATGAGGAACCTACACAGCTAACAACATAAACTTTAGCCACTGGACTACATACAAGCGACTCCTGTCCACTCTTCCACCAGACAGATTAAATTTTGTAGTACCCTGATTATAACTAAGCATGTTCACGCAACTGTGTCGGCCTTCTTTTTAGGCGCAAAATATACAGTCACCTGACACTAACGCACGGACGTAGCGGGATATTTACAAAAGGCTATAAACTTAATCGTGTGTTCATTCTCTACGACCACTTGACAGAAAACATTCAGAGCATTGATTGTTTGGACATGTTCAGTCAACCGTGTCAGCCTTAACTTACGACGCCAAACATTGTCACTTGATACTACACACAGATGTAGCGGGGAACCTACAAAAATTTCCAAGACCAGTCATGTACCTATCCTCTACCAATCAAATCTTATTCAAAACATATACTAATTTGAGCCTTGAATTGCCTATAAAAATAGGGCAAACTTCAAACATTAGTCATAAGCAAGACAGCCGCGTCATAAGCCACGTCTTATTATTAGAACTTTTTGAAATTCAATGAAAAATATGAAACCAGTTAACGCTTAGAATATATAAATAAAAATTATTCTAATCATTCTCAGTACATTTGCAACTTTAAAGTTTCCTATATTTCTACCCGCGTGGAATAAGATAACTTTGTTACATATATATATATAGATAGATATGCACCTATACATACAGGTGGATGTCGGTATGCACATACCTGTACGTATATATGCATGTACTCATTTACTATTTGTTTTTACATGACTGTAAGTAGTTTTCGTAACTTCATATTTTCCGACGCTACTCTATCTCTTTCTCTCTCTCTTCCTCTATCATTTTCTCCCCTCTCGTTCTTCCTCTTTACTACTACGTATCTCGTTTTAACCCTCTCGTTCTTCCTCTGTTACTACTACGTATCTCTTTTTCCCCCCTCGTACTACCTCTCTTTCTCTTTTCCTCTCGTTGCTCACCTATTCTTCTTCTTCCTCCCTTTGTTTCTCCCCCTACCACTCTCTCTCTTCACCTTACACCGGCATGGTCACATGCTTCCGGTCAATAATCCTTTTCTTCCTTGGCTATCGCCGAGCAAACACGCGAACTACTTCGTCCCTACTTCCAAGTTCGTGCCTCACAGCGTTCATACACACATAATTTTTCTCGTCTGGCCGTAAAGCCTTTTCTGTTTGTTTTCCTGTCTTGTTTTTTGTCCGCCACTACATTCCTCCATGGCAAGATTTAATTTGTGTATACAAATTTAATTTGCGGTCCATGGGAAGAGCCGTTTTAACGATGCGTCCTACCCAGCTCTTCGAAACTCCGGTGTTAAAACGGGGGTAGCTGATGAAGTAGAATGTTCTCTATGTGGCTTGTGTGTTTTCTCGTCTACGTTTTGTTTGCAATGTCCTGTACCCAGATATGCACCTATACATACAGGCGGATGTCGGTATGCACATACCTGTACGTATATATGCATATACTCATTTACTATTTGTTTTTATATATATACTATATTATGTGACCGCGTGTGCATAGTTGGCGACTTTCTCCGTCTTCCCTTCTTTCGACTTTTCCTATATCTCTGATGAAGATCTCCGCTCGAAGCATGAAATCCACCTTCTTTTCTTTCCTTTCCTGGGCGTCCAATAACATAGTACTTGTTCCACGTACTCGTGTTGTTGTTTTTTCGTGTTTTTTCTTGCTTCGTGGCTCAGTGGTTAGAGCGTCGAGCTTACGATCATGAGGTTGTGAGTTCGATTCCCGGACCGGGCTGCGTGTTGTGGTCTTGAGCAAAACACTTTATTTCACGTGGCTCCTGTTAACTCAGCTGTAGAAATGAGTTGCGACATTACTGGTGCCAAGCCGTATCGGCCTTTGCCTTTCCCTTAGCTAACACTGGTGGTGTGGAGAGGGGAGGTCGGTATGCATGGGCGACTGCTGGCCTTCCATACACAACCTTGCCCGGATTTGTGCCTGGGAGGGTAACTTTCTAGGTGCAATCCCATGGTCATTCATGACCGAAGGAGGTAACCTCATATATAGTTGCTGTGTGGTAAGTAGCTTGCTTATCAACATGGTTCCGGGTTCAGTGCCACTGCATGGCACCTTGGGCAAGTGTTTCCTACTATAGCCTTGGGTCGACTAAAGACTTGTGAGTGGATTTGCTTGACGGAAACTGAAAGAAGCCCATCATATATATGTATGAGTGTCTGTGTGTGTGTGTTTGACCCCACTATCGCTTGACAACCTATACTGGTGTGTTTACGTCCCGTAACCTAGCGGTTCGGCCTAAGAGACCGATAGAATAAGTACCGGGCTTACAAAGAATAAAGGCTTACAAAGAATAAGGGCTTACAAAGAATAAGGGCTTACAAAAAATAAGCGCTTAAAACCCCTTTAAGGAGGTGCGACATAATAAAGTCAATAAAGGTGCGTAATAAAGTCAATAGACAACATATTTTTCATACAAATTTATATGAAATATAGATATATATACATATATACGACGGGCTTCTTTCAGTTTCCGTTTCCAAATCCTTTCACAAGTCTTTAAGTGGTTCGTGGCTATAGTAGAGGTCACTCGCTCAAGATATTACACAGTGAAACTGAACCTGGAACCATGTGGTTGGGAAGCAAAGTTCCTACCACACAGCTACGTCTGCGTCTGTCTATGAATATATATATATATATATGTGTGTGTGTGTGTGTGTGTGTGTGTGTGTGTGTGTGTGTATATATATATATATATATAGCTGAGGGAGTTGGTGTGTGAAAGCACGTAGTTGGATGTATAAAAGACAAAATAGAGTGAAAAAAACTACCGAAGGCTTGTGTTATATGGTTAAAGAATATATTTAAATCTTTATGTTGGAAAAATGTTATAAGATTTTGCGTATAGTAACATTATTTTTGGAGAAATAACCAGTTTCGTATTTGAGAAATTTGAAAAGAATACACTGGGCTATTTAGTAAAGGATTTACTTCAAAGTCTCTTAATGTCGGTGTTATGGAGAACAAAGAAAGCAAATTGGCACGTGTCCTCAAAATCCGATCGATAAGTGATACAGTGAAGATTTGTATACCGTTCTACAGGTTCGGAGCGGTTTGAAATCTGAAGACTGAAAGAAATCTCGAAGAAAACACGCACAAACATACACATAAACACGCTCGCATTCTTTTGCAAAATTCCAACATTAAAAGCCTTTCAAGTCTATGCCTTAATACATCTGTATGAGTGCGAGCACGTGTGTATACATACATACATACATACATACATACATACATACATACAAACATGTGTGTGTGTGTGTGTGTGTGTGTTTGTGTGTGTGTGTTTCTTTAGTCGATGAATAATTATCAAAGAAGCTGAGATCCGGTGAAAGCAGACCCGAAGATTTCCACCAACCGTTAAATTAAGATATAGTTGCATAGTTAAAAAATGACGTGTTTGCCTGAAAGTCGCATTTTTCTTGAGTTTTGAACTTTTAACTCTGCACCAGTGATTCTTAATTATTTCAAACTCAATTTTGCCCATTTAAACTTTCTATTGTTATTGGCTGCTCGATCAGCTAGAAACAGCAACGAAAGTTCCACCAAACTACTCTTTTAATCTTACAAAAGAGAACATTGGATAATGTTTATGGGTTTGTTTGTATGCGTTTGTACGTGTGTGTTTGTGCCTGTGTGGCACCTTGTGAAATTACAGGACATTTTTCATTTAAACACATTTCAGTAAAAAAACAATGGGTACTCAGTCAGTTTTGACGACAAGGGTTCCAGCTGATCCGACCAACGGAACAACCTGCTCGTGAAGTTAATATGTAAGTGGCTGCGCACTTCATAGACACGTATACCCTTAAAGTAGTACTTAGGGAGATTCAGTGTGACACGATTTAAACAAGATTGGCCTTTTGAAATGCTGGTACTACTCAGTTGTGCCAGTTGAGTGGACTGGAGCAAAGGGAAATAAAGTGTCTTGCTCAAGGACACAACGTACCGCTGTGTACCGAACTCACAACCTTACGATCGTGGACCGAATACCCTAACTACTAATCCACGCCCTTCCACATTTTAATAAACACTAACAAGTTGTACCGGTACATCATTTCTTTTTATACCAGTACATATTTCGAGAGACAGTGAGGCCATATTGTGGGTGTATAAGAGATGTAATGTTCAAAGAATAATTTCGAGTTGTTTTGCGAATCATTAAAAAATATTACTCGGACTATTAATATCGATTACATAGTTTAAGAAAATAACCCTGTATTCTAATTATAAGTATTGCAGGCATGGTTGTGTGGTAAGAAGCTTCCTTCCCGCGCATGCGCTGGTTTTCGTGTTTTCATGTGAACAGTGAGGACGTGTGCTGTGAGCTCCGGCCTAAAAAGAACAAAAATTAAGACCCAAGAAAGTCCGTCGAAATGACTTTGTTGTTTGGAGCTGGGCAGAATTTATTGCATGTAAAATATTTTTTTCGGTAAATTGTGCCCAGCTCTGGGTAATTTCGCCTGCTATCGGCGGCTATTGAGATAAAGTGATATTCGATTTTTTTTGCTTGTGTAGCAAAAAAAAAAAAAAGAAGCACTGGGGGCGTATCCGCCCGAAGATTTGAAATTTTTGTTGCTGTTGTTGTCATTTGTGGCCTGTATCATTTGAAAGTTCCTGACCACGGAGTTCCAGCCGGCCTGGAGTACCTGTTGGCCAGGATTGTCGTTTGTTTGCCGCGTAGAACTGGTTTTTTTCTCCTTTCTTCTGTCTATCCCTTTTCATTTGAACTTTGTTTTTATTTATTTTTTCTTCAACTGTTTTCTTTTTGTAAACTTTCTTGCCTGAGTGTGTGGGCTGCCGCCCGGGGTAAATCTCTAGTGGATAGAAGAGACCGTTCGCAGGGGTCTGGGTGGCAACAATTCCAGGCTCTTGGGTGTTAAAATGATGCCTGTAATTGATTGGGTCGGGGAAAAAGCTGTTTTGACCCTTTGGACCCAATCAGCTAAAGACCTTGTTTTCCTTGATTTTGTGAAAATGGCCGGGTCCAGGTACCCTGTGATACTCGAGGGATGCCCCCCCCAAGTATCACCTGTGCCTGGAGCCTGGCCATATCAGGAAGAACCGCCCCTAGGACAGTGGTAAGGCCCTGGAGCAGGAAAAATGAAAAGGTGCTCGCCCCACCCATTAGAGGGGAAGACGGTAGAAGCCATCGAAGAGATTGCCTCCACGTAAAAAGAAAGCGGAAGAAGGTGAGCAACAATGGTTGCTCATCAAGAGATCCGCAGTTTACGGGAAAGGAGGTCCTTCCGATTAAACAAACAGAGGCCCCTGCTCCCGCAACCCCAAAGAAAAGAGGAAGGAGGAGAAATGGGACACGACCGGTGGATGTTGATACAACGTCGGCATGTCCCGATGCTTCATCGGTGAGAAGGGTGCCACCGATGAAGCAGACTGAGGTCCCCCCCCCCCTTGTGAGTGTGACTGTGATTGCATTGTCTTCTACCACAGGGGAGGGGTCGTGGAGTGCTACCTGGATGGCATACTGGACCGTGAACGGTTAGAGTCCGGGTACCTGAACTATCCAGAGTGGCCTCCACAGCTGTACGCGGAAGTTCAGAGCAACACGGAGTTATTCAAGATAATGGCCTCCTTTAGAAAGGAAGATTTTCAATTCCTTGGAATAGGCCCCGACTTGTCGCAGCAGGCTTGCCTGCGAGAGGCAAAAAAGTTGCTCGGGGAGGAAGTTTAAGAGGCTTAAGTGCCTATTCATTGATTATTGAATTATGTTATTTTGATTGTTTGATTTGATTTGATGTGATTTTATTTGATTTGATGTGATTTTATTTGATTTGATTGTATGTAATTTGAATTGTAAAAGAACAGTGATTTCGAGGGTTTTCGGTCGGCGGGCGCCGAATACTCCTCTCATTTATAACATTCGCATTTTGCCATTTCTCATTTCATTAATGTAAATGTCCAGCCTGCATTGCTTCTATGTTAGGCCTTCATGGCCAATTTCCATGAAATAAAGAAGCTTGCTTCCCGCTGCACGGCGCATGTGCGAATCAGAGTGGTTCCTCGGGTCATAGTGACAACACAGCTAAATGTAGCTTTGTTGCGGATTAAGTCTACGAAAAGATATTAGCAGCGCAGCCGGAAGGTAGGGGAAATTTTGTTTCTGGGGCACAGTGGGGGTATGTTACTTGTATTTTATTGTTATTTTTCACTAGTAAGGTATCTCCACTGGTCTCGGGGCAATGTTGTTCGCCTTTGATTGCGTTGGTTTTTTTGGAAATTCTTGGGGGTCGTATCCCGCAACGTAAGAATTTTTTCTAACGAAAATATTTTACTGAAGACTTCCGTGATTGGATTTTTATTCCTGTTTATGGCCATTCAAGTACTAATCGCTGTTAATTATACAACGAACACCAGATTTTGTGGATTAAATTATTTGGATATCGTGGATTACGTATATCGGATTACCCAGGCCTGGCCAGGAGTTCGAATAGGCCAGGAGTTCGAATAGGCCAGAGGACAGTGGACATTTTAACAGCGTATTTTTTTTTTTTTTTTTTGTAATGACAACACAGCTAAGTTTAGCTCTGTTTTGGATTAAGTCTACGAAAACATATTAGCAGTGCAGCCTGAAGGTAGTGGGAATTTTGTTTCTGGGGCACAGTGGGGATGCGTTACTTGTATTTTATTATTATTATTTTTCACTAGTAAGGTACGCCCACTGGTCTCGGGGCGATTTTGTTCGCCTTTGGTTGCGTTGGTTTCATTGAAAAGTTCCTGGGAGATGTATCCCGCAACGCAGGAATTTTTTCTAACGAAAATATTTTATTGAAGACTTTTGTAACTGGATTTTTGTCTCTGAATATGGACATTCAAGTACTGATTGCTGTTAATTATACAGTGAACATCTGATTTTGCAGAAAAAATATTTGGATATTGTGGATTACCTATATCGGATTACTCAGGACTGGCCAGAGGATTACTCAGGACTGGTTCGAATAGGCCAGAGGACAGTGGACATTTAACTGTGCATTTTTTAAACTGTTTTTCTTGCTTTTTTGTTTTAATTTTTTCTACAGTTAACTGTGAACATGGAAAGAAAAAATAATAATAACATTAATTTGGAGTGGGAGATCAACCCACCCAAAGAATGGGGGAAAGTTTTGAAAGAGAGGACAGTGGTTCTGAGGACTTATTCATTTTCCTCTTTTCTAGACCAGAGATAGAAGAAGAGCTGACGGAATATATGCCGATGATAAGGAATATTGCTAGGGGTCCCAAATATGCAACTGTATGCTTGCTGTTCGAGACCCCGGAGATGGCGTGGAAATTCGCCAGCCAGCCCCTGAAAGGGGAAATAATTCTGTTTCTCCCCTCATATTGTGGAAGAAAATGCAATCGTGCATGGGTGTGGGTTGCCACCAGGGGTTAAGCCCGAATGGATAGCAGAAACTGTCCGACAAGGACTTAGTAGCAGTAAGGACACCAAATTGTTAAATGTAAATATATCGCCAGCGGCAGGTATGTAAGGTGGCTGCCAGGGAACAATTGCTACATTTGATCTATGAAACTATTTGATATTCTCGGCAGAATTTTGAAAGAAAAGCCCAAAATGAAGCTCTTGTTAACAGTTGATAATCAGTCCTTTGTGAGATATTTCGCAGATTGTTTTGAATATATTAAAGGAGCAATTTAAAGGAGCAAATATCACTCATGTTGATTCGATGACAAAGATATTTGGCAACATTACGTTTCTGGAGTTATGCCAAAGGAATATTTCTGCAAGAAAATAATCCATATACAATGGCTATATAAGTATGATATAATTGAAGAGAAAGAGAAAGTAAGAGGGAGAGAGAGAGAGAAATACATACAGACAGAGAGGGAGAGAGAAGTGGTTAAAGGGAAAGAGAGGGAGAGAGAGAGAGAGATTGTTATCATTTCAGAATTCATATTTGAGGGAACGTCTTTTAGTGCTGTGACTTGCCAGAGAAAGCAAAGACATAAATACCGACTGCATATTACAAAACGAAGTGGATTCAGACTGGAAACTAAATTAGCGCTTGAAATCAAAACCATTTGTAATAAGCCTCAAGCTGGATGATCTCACTAACTTGAACAAGTAGATTATACTGTGTTTTATATACCTCATGTCATGAATTTAAAGCGGTTTTATTGATTAAATTAGTTTTTAAGAATTTAAAATTGTAACTTATCAACTGAAAAGTTTTTTTTATTTCAAGAAAATGATATAATAAACTTCATTCTCATGTTATTTAACTCTTATTTACCAAAACACGTAATGAATATATTCATATTATCAAAGCTAGCAAATGACCCGTAGTTTTGCGAACAGAATAAATGATATTCAGTTTCAAAAATATATATAACTACATATTAAACAAAAAAATCAAGTGGAAAAGAAGTAACACAAACTAGAAAAACAAAATTTCATAAAGTAAACTACATACTGCATTCTAAGCATGTACATTTCTATACAAAAGAATTATTTCAAACACGAAATTATTAAAGTTAAGTAATATTTATACAATAACTCACTTGATCATGACGTTTTGCGACGATGTCTCGTCGACAGTGATTAGTAAAAGTCTTTAGTTTTAAAGCTTCCTCAAATCTACTGATAGCAACGATATACAACTGACCATGTGTGAACACTGAAGTAGGGAGGTGAATGTCACATTTTGATGGGATTTGCTCTTCAGTTTTTGCTTAGTGACATGACAAAAGTATGTCTGACAGAGAATTGACGTCTTTTTAAAGTAAACAGCAGATTTGTATAGGATGGTTGCAAGTTGACACGGGGATTTAGTAAATTTGCTTGGCGGCACTATCAGTCAGTCTTACTTGAACTTATTAGTGTTAGTAGTAGATGGAAATCGCTAATGTGTAACACTGCAATGACTATTTTGGTGGTCAAAATTTCTCAACATTATCAGAGCTCCAATTTATTCTCATAGAAAACTGTGAGGTGGAACATCAGGGATGCTAAGAGAATGTAAGAATTTCTGGTGAATATTGTGCGGCTTAATCGCCATCAGCAACAGAGCTGACACTTCTAATAATAATCGCTCCTGGAATTTTTTTTCATAATTTCACTTCTTGATTTTGTAACTTATTTTTTCCCGCCAAAATACATCTTGGTGACAGCTATTTCACTTTTTTAAAGTTAGTCTTTAAATTTGCATTGTTAAAATTAATCTTTAAATTTTCCTTGGTTTTGGAATTAAGGGTAGATTTCAAGTCGTACGAACAGCATTAGGAAATCTGTTTTTACCAAGTTACGACGACTAATCATGAAAAAATGGATGTCACTCGAGACATGATATTGTTTGTATGGAGAATTAGTTTATTAGTATTGAAACAATAGACTTACTGGAAGAATCTGATAAAAGCCACCCGCTCTTGAATGAGAACTCTGCCACGAAATAATGATTCTGTAATACTACGTATCTCAACGTTTGATGTAGAACTTGAAAAAGTGAAGCATCGGTGACTAATTAAACAATCAAGTAAACATCACGAAGCGAATATTCAGTGGGATCAACTGGAAATATTTTGCAAGTTGAGTTTGAATATGCCTGTATCGGTAGGTTTAATTGTGAGCTGCAGTACTTGCTTCAGCACAATTGCCTGACGAAGCTGCAATGTATGATATATGTTAGTTTTTACTAACATATTATAATAATGTAATAAACAAAAATATTTTATCTATGCCACTTGGTGAAACAAGGAATGTTTGATTTTCGTAACTAATGTCTTTTTCTTTGTTAACGATTTCAGATGTGATTCTTTAGTTATCATTAGGTATATTCATTACAAAACCGTTTCAGCATCAGAACCAGTTTTCGTCAAATGAAACATTATTATTTCAAGACTATAGTTAGCAGTGAGTAAACCAAGAGATTTCGTGCTTCTATCACACTGCGAGTGTTGATTTTTCCCAAAGCGCACGACAAATCATTCACTGCTCATTCCAAAGGCCGTTTCATTCAATTATTTCTGGAAGATTCTAATTTGACATGCATATATTTGATATTTTCACTTACAACATTATTCATAATATGCAAAACATCAAATCGTATAGCCCCTGATATTTGTTGAAAATAAATCGGTTCTCCTAGTAAAGGATGAACTGTATCAATTCCACCAAAACCCTCTGAAACCCATTCACATTGTTCCGCTTTTGTCTACGTTGATTAAGTTGTATTGTACCAAGTGTAATATTAAAATTATTACTATAACCAATTGCCTTCATTTTTCCTTCTATTAAGCTATAAGACTTTTGAGGTGATAGCGTTCGAGTACTTTTGTGTATGCTTTGTATACAAGAATTTATTGCTTGGATAAATGTAATAGCAAACATTCAACGGCCTGAGAGTTTTGCTGAATTAGAAATTATATCTATAGCTATTAAATATAAATATATAACATAATAATACATGCTACATATATAATGTATATAAATAATATACACCCACATTCGCGTGTGCGCAAAGACACAAATATTACATACATATATTATATATGGCTGTCTATATATATATGTATGAATGCGTGCGTGTGTGTGAGTGTGGATGATAACAATGTTGTCAGAGAGAACACTCACATGTGTTAATAGTTGCAAAGACTTACTTCCAGTAAAGATTCTCTGTTTGATATGTCTTGTGATAGATGAGCCGACTTGATTCGGATTAAAATATAAAATATTGCACATATTTAAAATTAAAACTTTCTAGTACCAGATTTGTTTTTTATGTCAACGGAAGGGTATCAAATGTTTTCGAGTGATGAAGTGAGCATGTAAAAAAAGAAAATTATTGGGAACTTCAGGTCTAATTTTGATGTTAAATCCTGCTACAAAATAAGTAATAAACAGGAAACTAATATAAAATATTTTCTGGTGAGCATAGCACAAAAAAAAAATGTGGTAAGTTTTGTTTAACGGCTGAGCTAATCATTTCTTTACAGGGTGTGCAAGAATCCAAGGAAACTAGTAATGGTCTGATTTGGCAATAAGTATCACATAGGTTAGATTCTAGACGAGATCAATAACCTCAATTTCCATGAAAACTGAAGTCTTTAATGTTTCAGATTGTTCCCTTTATCTAGCAGGTCATCTCATAAGTTCTGTCCGAATTTTGAATAAAGAAAATAAGAGATCAAATGTTATATTTAATTGATATTTAATCATCAATGTACTTTCCTTGATTATCTACGACTTCCTTCCATCTATTTACAAACTTTTAATCCCATCAATGTAAAACTCTTTTGGTTTCAAAGCGAAAAATTCTGAAATGTCGGTTTCGACGTCCTGGCTTGGGAAAGTTATGTCTCCCAAATGATTCTGTAAACTACGAAACAAATGGTAGTCTGAAGGAGCAAGGTCGGGAGAATAAGGTGGATGAAGAACTCTTTCCCAACTAAGCTCTTCGATTTTCTGTGATGTGATCTTTATAGTGTGGGGTCACGCATTGTCCTGATGAAATATCACTCGTTTCCGATTCACTAAAGCGGGTCTTTTTTTCTTCAAAGCTTGATCCAAACGCTCTAATTGCTGATAGTAAACTTGAGCATTGATCGTTGCATTAGGTGGTAACAATTCAAAGTCAATTACTCTTTTGCAATCCCACCAGATAGTGAGAAGAACCTTTTTCGCATGAAGTTCCCTTCTCGGTTGTGGTTGAGCTTTTTCCCTTTTACCAAGCCACTATTTACAACGTTTAACATTTCGATAGAAGATTTATATTTTGTCGCTAGTCACAAGTCTATCCAAAAAGGGTGAAATGAGTTCGCGAGAATGGAGAGAAGAGCAGAGGTTAACTCAGAATTTGCGGTTGCTTTCAACGCCTCAAGGAGCTTATCATCAAACTCAACTGGACGTCCTGTTCGATCTTCATCTTCAAGGTTGAAATCTCCACTTCTGAATTTTTCAAACCATCTTCTGCAAGTTCTTTCATTCAAGTATTCTTTCTCATCAACTGAGTGTATATTACGAGTCGTTTCGGCTGCAGAGTTTCCTTTTTCGTACTCATAAAGTATTATGTGCCTCAAATGCACATGTTCCATGTTAGAAAGAGTGTTAACCAAAGAAATTTTAATTCTATTATTCTGTAAAATAATATTTAGTTAATTTAAATGTACACAAATGCATAAAAATAATTTTTAATTCCATTAGACATTCTAAAATACTATTAAATTTCATTCAATTTTAAAAAAGATAAAATTGGACAGAACTTATGGGATGACCTGATAGGTGTAAGGACTAGAGAGGGGGAAGGGGGGAGTGAGAGAAAGATATATATACAGAGATAGATAGGATAGATAGATATATATAGATAGATAAAAAGAAAAAGAGAGAGAGGACATGGTGTGTAATTTTGGGTGCAAGCTAGGAAAATTTCATTTCAAAATTGTTATCTGTATAGTCTGCATTTAACCATTCTTAAGCAAATTTAGTTTTATAACTTGTTCAAATGAATCTATACGTCGTTTAGTGCTTACCAAGCAGGCCTATCATAGAAGAAATTCTAGCTATGATCCTTCAGACTCAACTAGGGAAACTTGGTTGCTATCTTCAACATGACGAGAGACTACACATGTGTTTCTCTCGTTGGCACGTAGAAATATAGAAATCAATATATGAATAGTAGGCACCACCAGTGTAGTGCAGTAACTTGATTTAGAATTAGTCACCGTTTGCTTCCGGTCTGAGTAGTTTCACCTACGTTAAGGCACTTGAGATGGCAACTGCGTTACATAAAAGACGGAAAATATGTATAATTCTCATTTTATCATCACATTTCATTTGAAGAGAGAATTACTGACATCACCTGTGATAGTTAATATAGGCAGATGAAAGAGATTTTATTTTTGTATTTTATTTTCTTTTTCCTTTTTGTTTCTTTTTTCACCGAAATTCTGTCGAATGTATTGCAAGGTAAGAATAAAGGAATGCTATTCGTCAGATATCCGCAAATTATTTGGGTTTCATTCGAAATATATGTGGACACAAAAAGTGACGAGAATTAATGAAAGAGAAAGAGAAAGTGAGAGAGACAGACTTAGGATATGAGAGGGAAAGTGAGTGAAAAGAACAGAGAGAGAGGAGAGAGTGGAGAGACAGAGAGAGAGATAAATAGAAATAGTGAAAAATTAGGAAAGGAGAGTGAGTGCAAGGCTGTTAAAAAAATGCCAAGAATTGCGAAACGAGTTGGATGAGAAAAAATATCTGTAAAAACAAAGCAAGAAAAAAAAAGAGAACAGAACAGAGAAAAAAAGAATAAAAAAAATTGTTCTATTTGAGAAAAATATGCCTCAAGCTAAATAGCATTTTGAAATGAGCTTATCCTCTCGAAGACGGAAGAATGCCGGATAAAAGGCTGAGATATATTCGAAGAATTTACGACAGAACAGAACAATGATTGTTTCAGTTTATTTTTCTGGATGTATTTCTGTTTATGGCTCATTTGTTTCTTCGTTTTGTTTTTATTGACTTCTTACAATATTATGTTGTTACTACTGTTGATGTTGTTGGTGTTGTTGTTGTTAATGTAGTTATTGTTGTTGTTGATGTCGACGTCGTCCCTGTTGTTGTTACTGTTATTGTCAATTCTCAGGTCAGCTCGAGTCAAACAGACCCATGATCAAAAGGTATTCTGCCATTTTTCTTTTCTTGATGCGGTATATTAGCATCCCTGTTGTTGAAAAATAAAATAAAGTAAAAAGTAGTACGCTGTGTTTTGAAGAAGATTTAGCTGTTATTTCTAACAAGTCGAATTGGCAAATAGGGGCTCCTTTGATTGCTTATAATCCCTTGCTGACTTGCAAAATCTCGTTGGTTCATGCATGTTAGAAGGTGGTAAACACTATAAAGCGAGATCGAGTTCAGACCGTAATCCGTTTCAAGTCTTACTTTGACATTTTATAACATTTCAATATATTGTAAGAAGTATAGCAAATTGGTAGATTTTGTAAAAGAATCGAACGAAACATTTGGCATTATTTAGTTACGGTCATTTGTGTCCTTAATTTCAAACACGCCTTGATCAAATTTTACTTTTTTCAATACAGAGTCGAAAAATAAAGCACCAGTCAAATACAGGAGAAATCATTATTATACCTACTAATTCCTATATTTTTGCTATTATCAGCAGTGAAGGTTGAGATTTAGTCATGGACAAGAAGCACTCGACTCACATTCCTTCTCCTTCTGTCCTAGTGTATATGCCACTTTATGTAGGGTCTGCTTATTTTAACATACAACCGAGATCTTGCTCCAGTCGACATGTCTGATATTGGAAACCTTTCACTGTTATAAGGATACCCGAGAACCTGTTTTCTTCCCACAAGTGTATCGTTAACCGGGGGCGGAATTTGAACTTAAAACACATACAACCGGAAACGTTACCATAATGCGTTATGTCGGATACTCTAATTCAATTAATTCGCCGCACCCGGCTAGTGCATTATCTTTAGAACCAGAAAGGATGAAAGGCGGGATTAATGTAGAGGATTCTGATAATGAACATCATTCATATGGCCAGAAAAAATTCTGCATACTACATACAAATACAGTAGGATTTTTACATGCTTTTCCAGTTTTATCGATGTCTCAAAAATGCGAAAATAGCGTTGTGATTGGCATCAACTGGAAGAAGAAACACAGTGAAGACCACCGATCACGGAGCACCGAAACTATGAAGAGGACTTGATGTGGTCAGCTAAACGTTGTCAACTAATCTGTAACGTTGACATGAAACGGACTCAGTACGCTGGAGGCGTACTACTACCCAATGCACAAACAAGCACGTGGGTGGGGATTGACTGATTGAGGCCAATAAGAATGAGCTCCCAATGATGGAAACGTTTGGCCAAGTGAAATCAATTATCCAATTGCACTAATGGTAGATATGTGTTTTTATCCATCTCAAATACATCCATTCATCCATCCATCCATCCTCCTCTCTATCTATCTGTCTGTCTGTCTGGCTACCTGACTGTCTGCCTTTTGCCCGTCTGCTTGCTTGCTTGCTTGCCTGCTTCTTTGTCTCTCTGTCTATCGGTCTGTCTATCTCTCTGTCTGTCTATCTGTCTATCTATCATTCTGTGTGTCTGTCGATTTTTTTTTTATTTGTCACCCATATTTTCTTGCTGCTATTTAGAGTCCAGATCAATCCGGTCCATGGAGACCTATGACAAATGGCATTCCAGCCGTGATCATATCATGACAAGCTTTATGTTTTCTAATGCACACCACAAAAACGGTGAAGTCTGATAAGGGCGAGAAGGAAGGAGAAAAAGAGAGTTAAGGCGAGGGAAAAGGACAGAGAAATTTGGCTGCTATTTCTAGAAAGTCGAGCGATTGTTTAGAAGCTCTTATGTTGCTTCGTGAAATGCGTTTGCGTGTGTATGTGTGGAAGTTTGGTATGTGTGTGTATGCGAGAGAGAAAGAGAAAGAGAGGGAGAGAGAGAGAGTCAGAAAGCAAAAAGGCTAAAGAGAGAGAGAGAGAGATAAGAGAGCTAAATTTCGATGAAAAATTGCCATAAATGTTCAGCCGAAGGAAAAATAACAAACAAAAACAAACAAAAAAACAAAGAAACAACAACAATAATAGAGGTTTCTGATTTAAAAATATCCCGCGTTGCAATTACAATGGTTCATATTTCGTCACTAAGTAGCAAGATAGCATTTCTGTTTGGAAGCAAAAGTAATTTATTACATAATCTTACGTAGAAACGCCGGCAACGTGAGAGCAAAATTCTTTCGTTATTTTGCACTGAATACTGAATCATAATACTAAGTCGTTGACAGCAAGGAAAGCTTCTGCGTGTTCCGACGACCTACAAAACCACCCAAAAATTCACTCGCATCCCATAGTACTGTCTTAAAAATAGTATATTGGATAACGTATTCTAAATAAGTATACATTGGGTTGGTTATGACAGATCTCTTTTGATCAAGGATCTGTTACGTCTCAGGATGAAACTGGGCCTAAACAATAAATTTACTACAACAACAGTGCTTAAAGACTAACGTAGCTGGAATAATGGAGTACTGGCTAATGCTCATTTCGTTCAACTGAATCTACACCACTCATCATTAAACAATTATATCTAAATGCTTTCTAAGCAAGAATCTTCAACGGAGTTTCTTGAACTACTCGGAATAGTCGGCACGCCTTCGTCAAATCACTCTCTCCTATCCAAAACAAGAGGAGGTCACTTTGGACAATATAATCTGAGCTTTAAAAAGTGATTATATTTATCCTTATTTTGAGCCGACTTGTAGTTGGTAGTACATAACAACTAGGTTAGGATTTGCGCTTTTGATAATCTTATGTTACTTTTGTTATTGCTTAGTTCCAGGTTAACTGTTGGTCAAGTAGACTATAGGGGAAGATATTCTAATCCAGTACTTACTTTTATTTAAATATAGTAGGGTATGATCAGAGAATGGGGAGCGGGGAAATATTTGGCAGTTGTTCCTTGCAAATCCTGTGGTAATGTATGGGATTCTACATTACATGTTCACGGGTTTGTTTCTGTTGAGTTGTAAGTAAGGAGCTAAAACCTGGTCGAACAATACTAAACAACAAAAATGTTCCAACTGTGACCGTCTTGATATTTTTGTATTTATCTAAGCTGACAGCGCGTGAATTGAGATGCCGCTGCTACTTTTAGCAAGACCAGCTAAAAGAAGCTGCCAAAAGCTTCGTTGTTGCATAAAGGCCCCTGTCAAAATTGGTGGCAAAGTATATGCTTTATGGGAAGATTGCTGTTATTTTAATTTTCACTGAAGCCTCTCTATGTTAAGCAGTGGCAAAAACAGTCATTAAAAGAAGAACAAAAACCCTCTTATCAATTTCTGCTGTTATAATATTTATTTCGCAATTGTGTGGTTCCCAATTATATTCTGGAGCAGGCATATTGGGCGTAATTTTAGGTTAACTCGAACGTTACGATTAAAATTGGTTAGTTGGAAACTATGCGGAACCCATGACATCAACTATACATATTGTTGGGCTCAGTATATCATGCGGTTCAACACTTCTTGCTTTTGGATGTGCTTAGCAGAATTCACTTTGTTGCGAGCATTCGGAGGAAATTTTCGCTCTAAAAAACATGATTCCCTGATACGTTGTTTCCTGCTTATTAGACAACGACTCGTCTTGTCTTCCTCCTTTCCCGCCACCAATCTTGAGACTGGTGGCGAGGGAAAGAGCGCTGGAAAGACAGATATGGGTGCTGTCATTGTGCATTTGATTTCACCATAAACAAACTATACTACTAACACCTTGTTACAAAAGAAAACGAATAAGTCAGTAAGATGAACAAGTTGATGGTAATAAATACAGTTTATACCAACAAACATACTACATAAGTACATCAATATATTGAGAATAAATTTATGTATAGTAATTCATTGAACAGAATATCTATTCATTGCTATTACTCGGAAGATCTTTCAGAGCAAGACTAAATTATTTTTCAGATTGTCTAAATATTTCCGAATTTAAATTAATTTAACAGTCGAATTGCCTACTGTGCTTTCTGTATAGAATTAACCTCAGAGAGTTCTGAGCGACAAACATTCAGAAAGATTCCCCACCCTAATTCCTTTTATATATATACAGGAAGCCTTGAATCTATGGAAAAGAAACAAAAAAATAATCGATAATTATACTATCCACATTGTGTATTATACGCTGAACGCATTAAACCTAACATAATTTGTATTTAGTTGTGTTTTTTATTTCTTAATTTGTAATTTATATATTCCAAAAGAAAAGCGATTAATTTGCAACAATATAAATATTTCATTTAATGCTTAATTTTAAGTACATTTATCGAACAACATTGCTTTAGATCTTTTTACAGACGAAGAAGTATTTATATAGAATACATACATACCATACATATGAATACACACTCACGCACGCACACACACATACATATATACTTATTTATATATATGTGTATGGAAGTATATACATCTATGTATATATATATATATAATTATATATACACATAAATCTATCTATCTATCTATCTATCTATAATATATATATATATATATATATATATATATATATGTATATATATGTATATATATATATATATATATGTATGTATGTATATATATATACATACATACATATATATATATATATATATATATATATATATATATATAGAAAGAGAGAGAGAGAGATAGATATGTTTGCGTGTGTGTGTGTGTGGTATGTGTGTGTGGTGTGTGTGTGTGGTGTGTGTGTGGTGTGTGTGTGTGTGTGTGTGTGTGTGTGTGTGTGTGTGTGTGTGTAAATAGACTAGCAGCTAAGCCCGATTTCACCCGATCGGTTTGGATGATGTGGCTGTAAAAACCTGTTCTGTGTAAGCATTCGACTTGTTTGGGCACGCTTACATTAAGAAACTATATTCGAATGAGTTTTTTTTCTGTCAAAACGCTAAAAATAACTGACCAACAACAACAAAAAAAACAACCAGGATTCAACCAAATCAAAAAATAAACCTAAATACTAAGCGAACAAAGATGAACCAGCCCACTTCCATATGTATATGTGTGCGCGTGTGTGTGTGAGAATGTGCGTGTGTGTGTGTGTGTGTGTGTGTGTGTGTGTGTGTGTGTGTGTGTGTGTGTGTGTGTGTGTGCTACAAAAATAAATACCCAGACGAGATAAATAACAAAGAAGGTATATTAGGTTTATTTTCAGAAATAAAAAGGTCTTTTATATTTCGAGCATACGCTCATCCGCAGAAGGAATAGAGGAATCAAAAATCAAAAAAAAAAAGCAAAATGTAGATAGAGCGAAAAGAAGAAACAAGTCTCAACTAGACGCTTACCACATGCTTAATTATACATGTTTATAGATACATACACACACACACACACACACACATACACACTCACATACACTCACACACACAAAACAGATATGTGTATATGCTATTGATATATATATGTGTGTGTGTGTGTGTGTGTGTGTGTGTGTGTGTGTGTGTATGCATATATACATACATACACACAGACCGACAGACACACACACACATATATATATATAAGATTCAGTTGAATTAGGTACTTGAGTGAAGCACGAAGATACAGGTTTCCAACATACAAGATTCACCATCGTATTATTTAGCAAATTTTTCATCAATACTAAAGACTAAGATAATTATAATCTCTAGTACTGATCAAAAATTTGCTAAAAAATATGATGATGTAAATTTGTATGGTCATCGGCTTTCGAGGAGACCGGTGTATTTCAAACTGATATGCTTTCATTGATCTGTTAAATGGACCCACTTCAAGCGGCCGTAATGCACTGATGCCTGGACATCCTTGTTACTTATTTGTTATATATATATATATATATATATATATATATATATATATATATATATATATATATATATATATATATATATATATATATGTATATATATATTATGCCCACCACCTCACTGTCTTCTGCATGATGTTCCTTACTGATCTGAATGCTTGCAGCATTGCCCTGGTATGTTGGTGTTTATGCTTCAGCAGAGCAGCACGCTTCTCCTCCATGAGGGTATTGGGTTCTTTCACATTCGCCTCAAACCAATCATGTTTTATTCTCCTCCTCCTGCCAAAGGCCTACAGTGCAGTGCTATGGGTGATGTTACTGAGAGAGGCCCGGGCGTATTCCAGTGTCTTGAGGAATGTATATGTCCTATTTGGTTGTTGGGTTGCGGTAGTATTGATGCGCTGCTCGCCTGGGGGCTTAACGCAGTGCATTATTTTTTGTTGGAGTTTGAGATCTGAGATTACAGCAAACCAAGGAACAACATGCAGAAGACAGTGGGACGGTGTGCAAATGGTTACTGCTTACAACTACGTGCAGATATCCAACTGTCGTGGATATCACAAACGCAAACCACGGAAAAGAGAATTCATGAGGCACACCGTTATAACACTAGATCGAACAAAAAGCGAATTAGTTAATCCCGAACTCGAGCTTCGCTAATAATTACCAAATAAACGAGTTGGGGATTAGTTAATCCATTTTTTTGTTCGTTCTAGTGTTATATGGTCTCCTCTTAGTGTATAAAAATATTTTATATACTCCTATATATATATATATATATATATATATATATATATATATATATAAATTAAAATTTAGAGGTAATACTTGACAATTGTAAGCACCTGTGTATGCCAGCTAAAGCTTGAAACACGTGTACCGCGGAATCCTTTGTAGCTTTGTTGTTAATTTTTGGATTTACAATATATATATATATATATATATATATATATATCGAAAAGGATATTTGAGCAATAGTATCTGATGCAAATACCCGGTACCTACGACTTTATGAACTTCATAAACCATACTAATCGAAAGACGTTGTCCACCTTTACGAATAGATAGTGGGATAAAACATGAGAAGAGAATTGATGTACAAAACTAAATAACTCAGCCGATTTAAAAATCCTACACAATATTTCTATCCAGAACCCTAGAAACAATGAGGTATATAACGCAATTATTTAAAATTTATCTCTGTTCACTACAGACCCTAAGATGAATCAAATTCTACGCATACAATTATTCATCAAAAGTAAACAACAATCAAAATCACTACATACTGATCGATGCGAAATTTCACAAAAACGAAACCAAGAGGTAAAAAATGGAAGGTTTGGAATTCCATTTACCGTTGGGCCTGGAATTGTAAGGAGTGTTTTTTTTTTTTTACCCAAGTGAGTTTAAATCACTGTTTAGAAGTTTTGGGGATTGGCTGTCATTCACTGTTTTCTACAAAGTCACTTCTGCTGGGTGGTTGCCCCTCACTTATACAGTACATCACTTCCACTGGGTAGTTAAGATTGTCTTTTACCTGTTTGTAGTTATCGATCTTTCAGTTGTTTGTGAACATAAACGTGAGCATGGTTTCCTTTAAGTTCTCTGCAGCATGTGAATCTTGTTAAATGTAATATTATTTGGATAATATTTTTTTTAGTAGTGCACACTGTTTATAGTTTGTAAGTCTATATGTTGATTTAAACGATATATATTTTTTATTCATTCTATAATTAAGGGTAATTTGACTTGTTCTCAAGTAACGAGCTCGTTGGCCGTTCAATTATAATTGATTATTTATTCTCTTTGTAGTTAGCACTAGCTATTATTTGTTTTTATTATAGATGCATGTATATGTATATGTATATGTATATGTATATATATATACACCACCTGTCCTCGTCTGTTGTTATTATTTGTATATTCTCCTATATATATATATATATATATATATATATATATATATATATATATATATATATATATATATATATATATATATATATATATATATATATATATATATACATATATATATATACATAAACATAATTTCACGTACATGGAAACCAAAGTACGTTCTTCAGGCGTGGACTATTCTATCGAACTAAGTAATTTAAATAATAGACTAAAAATAAACTGGCGCGAAAAACCCGAACAATCAAATTTCTTCTTGTCGGTTAGATTATTGTCGTTAGGGGTTGCAATAACTTCGGCCCCGTATACAATAGATTCAGTCATGCATCATTTGTCGAGTGGACAGGATTCTGGCTCGTGTCAGTTACAACCGGTTTCACTTTTCTAACGTTGGCCGCATGTGATGATACTTTTCATATTCGGGCAACAGCTATATGGTAGTTTCACTGAAGTCCTGTTGAACAATTTCCTGTATTTATCTTTTATCTTTTCGTCTTTTGTCCTTTGCTTGTTTCGGCCATTAGACTGTGATCCTGCTGTAGCACCGCTGAACCGTTATGTTACGGAAATGTAAATACACCAACGCCGGTTGTCAAGCAGGGATATGAGACATATACACAAAGACATACATACACTTAAGTATACATATATATACGTCGAGCTTCTTTTAGTTTCTTTCTTCTAAATCCTCTCTCAAATCTTTGGTCGACCCGAGGCTATAGTAAAAAGCACTTGCCGAAAGTAACACGCAGTGGTTCTGAGCCCCAAACCATATGGTTGGGAAACAAATCTCTAACCATACAACCCCAATTCTATTAACCTTTTCACGTTATTGCTTTCCTTTTAATAAGCAATTTATTTGCTTAATATATTGTATAGATTTGAACTTGTTTCATAGACTTTGATCTAAGCTTGACCATTATTTTTGCATATTCTTCGAGGACGTTGTTTACGAGCTGTACTTTTCCACTCATCGTCTTTAGGCATTTTTGTGGCGTGACATCATGTTTCTGGTGAGAAACAAAGTATCTATTAGTTCATGTTTGTTATATTGTCTGAATGTTCTTTTTGTATAAGTTCCGTGTTTTATAAATACAATTTTAACGCTATTTATTTACTCTAATGTTATTGCTTTAATATTAAGGTGGTGGATTCTCAGGCAGCGTTTACATTGTTTACGCAGTTGACACCGCCGAATTGAAGGCATCGTAGGGATCCCTTGCATTGGTATTGTTTAGTTCTTCATAAATAATATAATTAGGCTTTAGATAATGCTTAGATATCGGTGTCTAATTTTGGGAGGTTCTGTGGTATATATATATATATGGGAGAATGTACGAAAAAACAACAACAGACGAGGACAGGTGGTGTAAATAACAAAAGGATGTATTAGTATGACGCTCAGGAATACGGAAAGTCTTTGACGTTTCGAGCTACGCTCTTCAACAGAAAGAATACGGAGACAAGGAGAAAAACACGGAGAAAAAAAATTGAATAGTGTTCAGTCAACGGTCAAATGCATGAGAAAGTAAAACTATAGGCTAAAAGGAGAATAATAATAAACTAAATAGACTTCTAGATTTCAGTCACCTTAGCATTAAATTAGTATAGAAAATTGGAATGGATTAATAAGAACAAACCTATATGTTCTTACGTCAATATACACTGTTTTAAGGAGAGAAATGAGAGAGAGAATACATTCGTGATTTTCTCAAGTGCATAAATTACATGGGAGAATTGTATCAATGAAGCATTGAATCAGGGTCGTCGTTATTAGAATTATATGGAGTTTATGCTTCTGTGGTATCCTTCCATGTTTTTTTGAGCTGCTACAAATAACAGCAAAATTCTTTGACATTACAATAACTGCGACTTGAATGCATCTGAATGTGTTTCCGAAATTCTTTGGACGAAACATCACCACCACCAACATTATTTCTAACATAACACAGTAATTTATTCTCTCAATATTATAACTCAATATTATAACTCATAAAGGTTATAATATTGTTTATAGTGCTTGATTTAGTTTCTTCAAGAAAGGAAAATATTTGAGACATCTGAAATTAAAACCATTAATATCATGATTTTTTCCTCCATTCCTTTTCATTATTATCGTTTTTCATACAAATTCTCGATTCAGCCTGTTTTATAAACAGAAAAAAAATCGGAAAATACTGGCTTTCTGCAACATTCAACAAATAAATTTATTGCACGTAATGTATGTATGTGTGTGTGTGTGTGTGTGTGTGTGTGTGTACATAGAGATGCAAGACGAACATAAGTGGGGTACAAAACTCCCAACAGGTGTTTCGGTAGTATTTTATCAATCTATTTTTAGATTACATTATGTGTAAACAAACAAATTACTTAATTTGTTACCACATATAATATGCTTGCCAATTAGGAATTCTTTGTATCTTCATCTCGAAATGGTAAGACATTAAACAAGAAATTTGATTGTTCGGGTTTTTCGCGCCGGTTTATTTTCAATCCATTATTTAAACTGCTTAGTTCGGTAGAATAGTCTACGCCTGAAGAACGTAGTTTGGTTTCCATGTACGTGAAACTATTAGTGGCGTGGTTTATGCATATGAGGTGATCGTATAAAACAATATTTCTACTCTCACCAGATCGAGTGCTTTTTGTTGAACCTTATTACACGGATCTATTTATTACAAATATATACATAATTAAGGGATCAGCAGACATTTGCTTCACCGCATACCGAAGTTCAGAAATAGCAGCTACAAAAAGCTGAGACTCCAACAGATAGCATTACTTGTAACTCACAAAGGCAAAAACAAGAAGAAAAAACAATGAAAACTAACCATTCGAAGTTAATCATAGACGCGTTTCTGGATTATGAGCGATAATACTCAATGTCTTTCATCGGTATGATATTCTAGTTGTAAATTCGACGATGCTAGCAAATTGTGCATGCATGAACGAGTGAACATCATGCATCGGCACAACCTGAAAGCACATTATCACTCATAATCCAGAAACGCGTCTATGATTAACTTCGAATGGTTAGTTTTCATTGTTTTTTCTTCTTGTGTTTGCCTTTGTGAGTTACAAGTAATGCTATCTGTTAGAGTCTCAGCTTTTTTAGCTGCTATTTCTGAACTTCGGTATGTGGTGAAGCAAATGTTTGCTGATCCCTTAATTATGTTTATAAATGTATAAGAACTTTTAAATAAGTTCTCCACCGATAATGGTGTTTACATACCGACGGGCTTGGTAAAAATTATTAATTGTTGATTTATTAATAAATTAATAAATTGATAAACCTTTACCCTTTTATTTGTAATTATTACAAATATATATATATATATATATATATATATATTAAGAAGAAATAAGATATAATTTTACATACATACATATATATATATATATATATATATATATATATATATATTCGTATGTATATACACGTAGAAATCTATCTATGTTTGTGCACGTGTTCGCGCGTGTGTGTTTGTGTGTATGTGTCTTTCTATCTGCCTGAGTACCTACATGCATATAAAGCGAGAATTGGGACTCGAGTATAAACAGCAATAACTTCACACGGATGTAACTTTAGAGATACACGTGACAGCTTCATTCAACATTCAAAAGTAGCATCGACAGAGACAATAATAACCGTCATTCTCATCATCAGCATCGTTACCACAACAGCAACACCATAACCATCCGTAGCAACAACAACAACAACGCCGTTAGTACATCTAGCGCCTCCAACACTACGCTACTGCCGCCATCATCGGCATCGTCATCGTCATCGTCATCAACGTTGTCATCATCAACATCTTTTTCTTCGTCTTTCTCCTCCGCTTTCGTTGCTGCTTCTATGATTCTCACATCCCCATCAACAACAAGAACACGAACAAGACCATAACAACAGCGACGATGACGACAACAAAAACAGCAAGGGGATTATCAAATAAAGTAAGAAAAGAAAAAAGATGTATTATCCAGATTTTCATTCTGTCGATCATTATCTCTCAGTGCTGACAGGCGCTAAGACAAATGGGTATATATACCGTTCATGTATGTATACATGTGTGTATGTACTTTGAGTGAATATATTTGTATGTGTGGGTATGTGCATATATATTATACATACGCCCACACGCCAACATACGCATTTATACGTATATACACATGTATACATATATCAATACATAAAATAGAAACTGACGTATGAGTATGTATGCATGTATCTAACTATTTACGTAAATGTGTGTGTGTGCATGTATGTGTGTGTGTATTATATAACAGATCTTACATGAAGAACAACAGAAAACAATAAAAGTATAGAATGAAGTTTAACTAGCAAGTTAAATTCCATTAAAGATAAAAAATAGTTGCAATAAATTGGATCTCTCAGATGGAAGGAAAAATCGTTTCAAAAAAGTGAAATGTTGTAGTTCGCTTAAAATTATATTATTGGCATAACTTGTTTCATATAACCATAACACAAAGCGAAATTTCGGTATTCAGTACATAGAAAATGATGTCATGTAAGTTAGTTAAATTAGAAATATATATGTCCCAAATTAAAGAATATGTATGTAAGTGTATATATATATATGAGTAGTTTGAGAATATGTACATAAATATAAGTATTTTAAACGGTATAGCTAGCTGAGAGAAGGTAATTAATGACGAGATAATCATCTGTACTTTCCCGCAGAAACAACTCTGAGTCAGTCGTTTTCGTGACAGTGTTGACACTGTTGACGTTTCACCGCTGTCATATCTACCAAAGTTATTTCTAAATTTAAGTTTGAAACCAGAGGCAGAGGAGATGATCTTATCAACAAAATCTCCATGCGGTTTCAATGCACAAAGTCTCCGATATTCAAGTGGATGAAAACTGTCAGCAGAAGTGCACCCAAAAACCATGATCTAGATCCAGCCCGGCCCGCTTGGTATATAAGAAGTTAAGGGCCGATACACTGGTTTGAAGGGAAGCTTCCTCTTCGAAGACCTGCTGTTCAGCTCTCCCAAGAGTTTCTTTTCACTGAATTCCGACCATTAAGATCAGTAGTAGGATCATTCAAATTCGAGACGTAATCAGATGCCGTTTTTACCTCTTTCTATAGTCTTCTGCTAAGCTTAACGTCCTAAATTTCCAAGATGTTACCGTAAACTTAACCACAGACATAAACGTAAAGCACTGTGATATAAATGTGTGTATGTATGTATGCGTTTGTTTATATATATATATATATATATATATATATATATATATATATATATATATATATATATATATATATATATATATATATCTGTATCTGTATATATATGTATATATGTATGTATGTATGTATGTATGTATGTCATTATTCAGCTTTATTCCAAGATTTTTTGCTAATATAGAAAGAGCCGGTTTCTAAGCAAGATTTAAGGATCCTTCATTGAAATTTCAACATCAACAGGGAATTTTTGTATGTATGTATACGTGCAGATTCGCATGTTTTGTTTTATGTATGTATTCTCATGGATATAGTTGCATAACTTAGATGATAAACGTCTGGAAAGTTTTACGTATTATTACAGTTCCAGTAATGGATAGCATCTGTAGTCTTCGAATCAACTTTCTCCTTTCTGGTTTTGAGAAGCCTAATTTATCAAGATTGCTATTTAGGCCGAGTGTTACATATCCCAGTGCCCCAATAATTACAGGTATGAAAACCTGAACTTGTAATCTAGATAGAGTAACTACAGATTTCTCAATAGTTCAGCGTAGGTATTCTC
Source organism: Octopus bimaculoides (assembly GCF_046866305.1). Classification (NCBI taxonomy): domain Eukaryota; kingdom Metazoa; phylum Mollusca; class Cephalopoda; order Octopoda; family Octopodidae; genus Octopus; species Octopus bimaculoides. Next base: position 61,881,156 of record NC_142933.1, read on the forward strand.
TTTTTCACTGATCTTCAGCTTTATGTTAATATCCGTTGGGATGCTAACTTCAAAAACTGTACACAGTATGTACGTACGTGTATGTATGTATGTATGAATGAATTTGCATATACTTATACATATATACTTATACATATATATATATATATATATATATATATATATATATATATATATATATATATATATATATATATATATATATATATATATATATATATATATATATATATATACATATATACATATATACATACACACACACACACACACACACACATATATATATATATGCATACATTGGATACTTGTAACTAATGAAGCTGATGAAGCTATAATCCGGATTCTGCAAAGCACCGTAGCTGCTGGATGATTTGGTTTTACATTCCTGCCTTCCCAAGCATGTGACCGTCTGTGTTTGGCACGTGTACACCAGTTTAGGCGACAGATTCGGATGTCAGAATGTCGTAGATTCTGCACAAACATACACCGTTGAAAATAAATTCTTTGCGTACTTTGTTCATTAGTGAAGATTTAAAAAAATATATTTTACCAATGTCCTGTGGTTATGAATTCATAATGTGTATGACAGGCAAAGAATATTACTGTAGACATCTAGGCTAGACTTACCACCCACATAACGTTGGTGACGGTTCTTTGGTGTATAAATGTGGACAAATGCGCTAGAAGTAATCTCTGGCTTCACAAGACCGTCGTCAGCTACCATACGCATTGTTACTCATCCGATGGCATAGTTAGTAATATATGCGCGCTCGCATTTGAATTTGTATGTGTGTGTGTGTCTGTGTCTGTGTGTGTGCACGCACACACGCACACACACAGACATACACACATATGCTACAGAATCTCTCCAAATTAGACACCAATATCTAAGCGTTCTCTAAGCCTAAGTAGTTTACCAATGAAATTAAACAAACAATACCAATGCAAGTGATCCCCTAAAATTATGAACCTACAAAGCTTTCCATTTTTACCAGAATGAACGACAAAACAGAATAAGGAGATTAAGATATAAGAAATTCATTATCAAGTGTATTCCTATCATCAGCTGCCAAACGGTTGTCATTAGGGTTTCGACAGCCTTGGGCAGTACCATTCAATCTGGCAGTACCGACAGCGTTAAAAATATAAGCGTTGTCTAGGAATCCACTAGCTTATTACAAGTAGCAGCATAAAAGGAAAGAACTTATTCCAAAACGAACATTCAGAAAATACATACACTATTAGATCCTTTGTTTCTCATTCAGAGCATTTTACTATATTTACCTGACGAAATGATTCTCCCAGTGTTGCTGAATGATATTAATTAACACAGTGTAATATTTATAATATATGTTACACAGCTATAAGCAGCTGATAGGGGTGTATCGAAACAATTGCAGTGATATGTCATAAAGCATATTCATTCAGTCCATCTCTTATTATGAATAACACACACACACACACACACACACACACACACACACACACACACACACACACACAAACAAGCAAATAAACACACATAAGCACACCCGCACTCACACGCACACGTGCACACACTCACACGTGCACACACTCACACGTGCACACACTCACACAAATTTCGTAAATATTAGGTTGTTTCGAAAATAATGGCCGATTTCAGAAACATAATTTTATCCTGGAAAACGGTGACAATAGAAATGTTTCGGTTAGTCAAAGTATGAGCCCTGAACAACTATGCATCTCTGCCATCGATCAACGAAATTATTTATGCCTCGTTGATAAAAACTTATTGGCTTTTGATGGTAAGAAAGCTGATTCCACCTCTGGTTTGGACCTGAAAGTTTTATCACTTAAAATCGTGTTTAAATGCTTAAAAATTGGTAGTCAGTGGGTGAAAGATCAGGGGAATATGGAAGATGTGGTAAAGTTTCGTATCCCAAGTCTGTGAGTTTCTGCAGTGTCATTCTTGCAACATGTGGCTTTGCATTATCGTGGAGCAGAATTGGGTCACACCGATTCACCAATGCAGGTCTCATCTTTTGCAAGTGAGCATGAATTTCAGCGAGTTGATTGCATTAAACCTCTGCTGAAATGCTCTGATTGGCTTCCAGAAAGCTGTAATAGATAACACCAATTGCAAACCATCAGACACTCATCATAAGCTTTTGCTGCTGCAACTTTGGCTTTGGGAAATGTTTGGGGGACTCATCACGATCAAGCCATTTACCTGATCGTTTACGGCTATCATAAAGGATCCACTTTTTGTCACAAGTGACTATTCGGTCAAGAAAAGGATCATTGGCGTTTCACAGAAAGAGCATCGAGTACACTTCAAAGCGCCGAATTGTTTGATTTTCATTGAGTTCATGCGGTACCCATTTATCAAGCTTTTTCACCTTACCAATCTTCTGCAGATTGTGTGAGACCGTTGCAATACCGACACTAGGTACCTGAGACATTTCTCTGACACTTTTACGAGGGTTTTGTTGAACAATTACTTTGAATTGTTCATTGTCAAGATTGCATGAGAGTCCTCAACCTTCTTCATATCCAAGGCTCTCATCACCACTACGTAATTTATGAAACCACCTTCGTACTGTGCGATCACTTGTGGATCCCTCTCCTCCTGCTCGGTTGATATTGGCAGCAGTTTGGGAGGCATTGTGCCCAAGCTTTAACTCATACAAAAAAAGTAAGCGAAGGTCTTTTTTTGTTATGTTCATAATTAAGGGCGTCTATGCTGCAAGAATGTTTTCTGCCTGAAATAAGTAGAAAATTATTAAATATGTCGAAGTTCACCTAAAATATAATTAAAATACTATGATAAATTTGCGTTTCAAAGCACAACATTTAGAGCGGCCATTATTTTCGGAACAACCTAATAATAATGATAATAGTATTTTATAAGCTTACAGCTTATTAGCGATCACTGTGCAATGGCTAAAGAAAATAGTCTAATAATGTGGCATACATACATACGCACATACATACATACATACATACATACATACACACATACATACATACATACACAAATACATACATACATATACACACATACGTACATACATATACATGTGCATATGTATGGGCATGTCTTTATTTCGACTGCGTCTGTCCGGTTCTTCCGGGAATATGGAATATGTATGTTATATTGTTCAACAAAGGAAAATATATATTCAGGTGAAACGTGCCCCATTACTAAGAAAACTAACACAGTACACGTGCGCAAAATAAACGTACTCGAATAAGCAAATTTGTGATATTATCTACTATAGTAAAAAAAATATTCGATGACTATAGTTTTACAATTATAAATTAAACCTGGAAAGGTTTCATAACGTAATTTAGTTGACATAATATCATTCAGAATATTTGCAAATGAATAGTGAAAGCCTCGTTCTGAAACCTAAAGGCAGTCTAAATTACTGAGCTATAGTCGAGGCAATAATAGAGATTCTAGGACGTCATTCCGCTGTTAAAAAGAGTAGCTAAATCTTTCTCAAATTACATCCTGTTTCTCTTCAACCAAATGGAATACTCTGACCAATTTAAACTATGAATGACAAGATAGGCACCAAAATCAGATGGTCAGAATTGTAACGCTTTTCTTCTGGGATGAACTGGGAATAAACTACAACATATCATTTAACCTATTTGTTTCTAATGCTGTTCTGTCATCTGATAGATACATACACACATACATATATACGTACGTACTACATACATGCATACAGACATACATATTAATGTTTGTTTTCATTTCAAGTTATATATAAAATCAGTTTAAGTGAAGGAATGCTCAATATATGTTAGTAGAGTTGACATTTATTAACTTTAAAAAGGAATAGTTGTACAAGGGAATATATTGGGAGGAATTTGAATGACAAAAATTGTGATTTTAGCTGAAATCGTCTCTGAATGTTGACAATCGCAGGAAGCCGCTTTTCAATTATCATTGCTTAAGAAATATTTTATAACGATAGATAAAGACTCCTTTAGTGGCTCACCAATTCTCCATTTTAAGATAACTGGTATCAAGTTACACAAGGATTCAGTTATTGGAGGGACACACTTTTTAACCTTACCCATTTTCGTTCGTCGCCTTTATCTGTTCTTTAGTTGCATTATGCATCTGTATGTGGAACAAACGTTTGTGTTTGACAGACAAATTACATATACACATAGAATCCTACATATTGAGGTTAGCACTATCCTACAGTCATTGTGAACATTATTGGGCTAGTGAACAAATTTGAGAATCTAAATAAACGGTACCATATGAAACTAGTTTAGTTGCGAACATATGACTATTAAGTCATAATTTATTGACCTAAAGTAATTTCATACATAAGGAAATAAACTATAACGGTTAAGATGAATTTAGAAATATAAACTTGATACTATAGATTAAATTATCTCTCAGCATTACTTTTCAGTATTCATGTTCACAAACCAGGCAAAGACTGTATTACACGCTTATATATACAGACAAGTTGGCTAACAGAAATTCATACACACACACACGTACATTCATATGTGTGTGTGTTTATTTGGTTCAGTCTTCGTCTTTTTTACGCTTCAGTTCTTTCGTACATGTGAGACAAAAGCTGTCATAGGCTCTTGAGTATTGGCCCATGTATTGCTTCTTCTGTTAAATACTATCGCTGTGAGAGCAGCCGTAAGTGAAGAATAAATTCAACAGAGCAGCCTTTTTCATTTCTGTGACGGCTTGAAGGAAGGAACTGTGTACAGCTGACCATTAGTACGGTGAATCTCATGGATATCTGAGTTGGTACAATCGAAAGCATCGGAAGCACTACTGAAAATATGTCAAAGAGTGAGAAATCTAGGATGCAGCCTTGTCTGACTCAATTTGCTATGCCAAATAATTCCACGGGGCTAGATCAGTGGATTTGTATCTCCGGCGCAATCAAGTTGATGCACAACATTAATTACAAAGCTATCTGTAAGTTCATAAATTATATTTAGTGAAGATTTGAAATCTTCCATATCTAAATTCCCACTGAAAGTTTCGGGCTTCGAGAACCACTTGTTACGATCAGTAAGCTAGATATCGGAATAGCAATGGACGCTAGGGTGTCATAATTATATGATAACAATTCCTATCAGAGCAAAATGTGGAAGACTCACTGTCGATACCTTTGTAAGATGCTATGTCTGGGTGGAGATGGCCGACCTCGGAAGTCTGATTATTCTTGAATCTCCCCCAACATCTTAGAGATGATAATTTAGTAGACTCACATGTAATGAACATCCACATCACCAGTAATTCAGGAAGTGTCTGACGGGAATATTCAAGGGATTTGGTTCAAATATTATTAAATTACAAATATTACTAAATGTCGGTACGTAAACGCACCAACACCGATTGCCAAACAGTCGGGAGAACAACAAACACAAAAATAAATAAACACTCAGACACACACACACACACACACACACACACACACACAAAGACACACAAATACACACACACAACACACACACATACGACGGGCTTCTTTCAGTTTCTGCCTACCAAATCCATTCACAAAGCTTTGATCGGCCCGAGGCTATAGCAGAAGGCACTTACTCAAGATGCCACGTAGTGGGACTGAGCCTGGAACCATGTGATTCGGAAGCAGGCTTCTGACTACACAACCACGTTTGCCCCTATTATGTTCAGATTAACTATTTTTACCGAGACATTATTTACAGCATAACATGCCACAACAGAATACATTCATCAGCTCTGTCCACATACAATCGGTGAGTACCGAAATAGAGCAATTGTCCTTCTGAGGAGAGTTCTGTTCTTCAAACTCATAATATATGTGTCTACGCTCATTCTACCACGTAAGTACCGGATTGAAATCAAATAAAACCGCTAAGTAGTGTCCCACTATAGCCACATCTCCATTGTAGCAACCAGTGAGGAAATGTCTTGAATTTGTATATATTCATTATATATACAAATTTTATATATATTTGACATGATATGTTTAATACATATATTTGTCGTCGCTTTGAAAATAGATCATGTGATTAAACTAGGGGAAATTGAATGGCTAGGGAGAAAGATCAACGGATTAGTCTTGAATTTCATTAAAACCTTCGTCAGTATTCACTTATTTTCCTCTGACTGCTGAGTGAAGGAACTTGTTTTAAACAAAAGCGATTAAAGATATCCGAGAAAGTATCCGCCTCAAAATGAACAATTGTTTAATACTTTGTGAAGGAGAGGCAAAATATGACATTATTATAGTGAAAGAAGCAGAAATCCTTCACTCATTTTACTCTAGTCAGCCTGATATTACGTAAAAGTATTCTCCGGTGGTACAGCCGTATATGTAATTTGATCTCACCTCTCATACATCTTAAGTATTATATTATGCCGATTAAATATGTCACAAATATCGTTTGGTGGAATGATAACACTGAGATTTGTATACTTATGAACAGAGACATGGGCTTGAGAGACACACGATGGTGAAGAAATTATGGTAGCAATATAATTTCACTCTTATGTCTTGCTTTACGATACTTAAAATATTTTAAATTAAATTGAAAACGATAAGAACTAGCTGAGAGTTTCGATTCAGGAGATATTGTCATATCAAAGAAGACCTTAAAAATCACTAATATGAATACAGATAACCCAGTATGAGATGAAAGGCCTCCATAACTGACCGGTATTTCCTCAGTTTTCCTGGTTAGAATATGCGGAATCCCATCAGGAATATATCAGTGAAAGATCTCGACAGTGGTAAGAAAATAGACGAAACGGTGGTTGTTAATGAAAACCCTCGCAATATTCGTTTCACCCGAGTTACACAGGATGTCCATTGTCACTTTTGCTATCGTTAATGTATTGAATCAGTAGTGATTGACCCGTTGGAAATCTGTAGACGACGTCAGTGTTCACAAACTGCGACATAACTCAAAATAAACGTTACACTTTGATCTTAACCAAAAGGCCGAGAAAATAAATACGAAATAAGCAGCTAAAATACCCATTAGGTTTCACTGTCCGGTCTCTCTTTTATGTCGTGTTCAAATCAAATTTCGAGTCACCAGAGACGCACTTTTATCACTGACATAAATACTGATGCACTTTGTTGCTTTTGACCAGTTGTGTAGCAAAATGTCGATTCACATCGAAGTCTGTCGCAGATTTGATATCAAAAGTTTTGTATCACAAGATTTTAATCAACTACATTCCATTCCTGTCGAAATATTCTTCCTTTTCATTTGGTATATATCTTTTTATCATTTATTTATTGCTATTGCATAAAAATAAGGTAAGGCAGTGAATAGACAGAGTCGTTAGAACGTCGTATAGAATGTCATGCGATATTTAATCTCGCTCTGAGTTCAAGTGCCGCTGAGATCAACTTTTCTACACTCATTTTCGAGGCCTATGATTAAGCTAAAAGTTCAAGACTATGATCTTCCTTCTTTTCTTTCTTTTTCTTTCTTTCGATAGCTGTAACTGTAATTAAATGATCAGACCTCATAACATTATGTCATGCTAGTTCGTCGAGAGAAGTACGTTAACAGTTTAAATGCCTTTGGAATACTCGGTCACGAATAAGAATATAGGGAATACTCGGTCACGAATAAGAATATTTTCAAGAATAAAAACATTTGGCCAAACAATTAAATACCCATTGCGGACACCGGCGGAAAATCCACCTGTAATGAAGTATAATTCGTAGAATGGCAAGCATTTATATTCCCTATCGGATACCTATAGTCTACCTTGTCTCTGTCTTTCTCTCACTTATTCATACATGGGTATGTTTATCTATCTATCTATCTATCTATCTATCTATCTATCTATCTGTATGTGTATACATACATACATACATACATACACACACACACATACATACATATAGTCAATAGTTGTTTCTATGAGAAGTCATACCTAAAACAATTCGACGTTATACTGAACAATTCGTATCTGTAAATTTTTAGAATCACAACTTTGAGAGTGATTTCACTCACACACACACACACACACATACACGCACACACACCCCACACACATACACACACACGCACGTACACGCACACACACACACAAATATATATATATATATATATATATATATATATATATATATATATATATATATATATATATATATACGACGAGCTTCTCTCAGTTTTCGTCTACCAAATCCACTCACAAAACTTTAGTCGGCTCGCGGATATAGTAGAAGACATATATCCAAGGTGCCAAGCATTGGGACTGATCACGGAACTATGTAGTTACCCTGATGAGGCTTATATATAATGGAAATTGAAATGTTTATATATCAAAAAATGCTTATAAGTCGAAACAAATTGTTGGCTTTTTTTTTGGTATTTTAAATAATTGCTTATATCATATTATATTCATAGCATATTATGTTATATTATAATATAAATATATTATTGGATTGTCTTTAGTATCTCTCTATTTAATTTATTGTTTATATACAAATATGCGCGCGCGCGCGCGTGAAAACAAAACGCTTACATGCGCCACTATATGTATATATAATTCCGAAAAACCGAATAAGAACGTAACGGACCACAATAAAAACATACGGACAGATAGACGATACAAAAGCAGACAGGAAAAACCAAGACGGATCATTCGTGGTCCTCTATTCATCAGTCAAACTTCCAATTACCTTTCCAGTTTCAGCCTGTTACACTTGAGACTGTTCAAAATTGGTAGGCCCCATAAATCTAAGCTAAAAGCATTACATTTTTGGAAGAATACAAGCTAATATGTACTTCAACACAGACAAAAAAACGAGGTAACGGAGAAAATGTTACACGATTACATATACAAACAACAACAGAATAACAACAGGTGTCATTCGACTACTAAAGACAAGTTAAGTCCTAATAAGGATAAGTTAAGTAGCTTGCTTACTAACCGCATGGTTCCGGGTTCAGTCCCAGTGAGTGGCACCTTTGGCAAGTGTCTTCTACTATAGTATGTGTGTGTGTGTGTGTCTGTGTGTGTGCGCGCCGTTTAGCTCAATGGTTTAGGTCCATATATGCATATATATATATATATATATATACACCCAGTGTCATATTCATATATATATATATATATATATATATATATATATATATATATATATATATATATATACATATATATATATATATATATATATATATATATATATATATATATATATATATATATATATATATATATATATATATATATATACATATATATATATATATATATATATATATATATATATATATATATATATATATATATATACATATATATATATACATGCACGTCGCATACGTATACATACATGCATGCATACATGCATACATACATGCATGCACACATACATACTCACATACATACACAAATGCACACACACATACACACACAGATATGTATATATATTCCCACAAACTTAGATAAATTGTGTACTCACATACAAATAGTTATGTATTAATCTAAGATCGAATCTTTTCAGTGTTTGGCAGAACCTGTTGTAAATTATCACACTAGATGGTCATGAATTGAAGAAAGATACACTTGCCTAACGACCAAAGACTAGTGAGGCCATTGAGAAAGAGAGAGAAGGGGGAGAAATACAGAGTGAAAGGAATAGAGTTAGAGAGAGAGAAGGAAGAAGAGAGAGAGAAAAGGAGAGAGAGAGAAGGAAGAGGAGAGAGAGAGAAAAGAGAGAGAGAGAAAGGGAAAGAGAGAGAGAAAAGGAGAGAGAGAGAAAAGGAGAGAGAGAAAGAAAAGAAGAGAGAGAGAGAGAAAAGGAGAGAGAGAGAGAGAGAGGAAAGGAGAGAGAGAGGGAGGGAAGGAGAGAAAGTGAGAGGTTGGGGTAACGTGTATACGCGGGAATAGAGAAAAAATGAAATGTCTAATTAATGTTGCATATATGACGGTTTTGTCGTCGTTTTGATTTGTAGCGGGCCTTTTTAATTTTCCGATTGTTAACACCTTCTTTTGAATATTATTTTGGTGCCCCTACTTTGCTTGTTTTCTGACGTTCCTTTTTCTTTTAGTTCGTGAATTTATATATTTTTCTTTTTGTACGTCCCTCGCATCTATTCCCAAAAAATAACGACAACCGCAACAATTCGACTTACAGGAAGAACTGTAACCTACAAAAATAACGACACAAATACCACCATCTCAGACCCCACCAACACCAAAGCAAATTCCACACGGCTACAACGAATATAACACCATCACAGCCAACAGCAGTAATTATTTTAATGATAACAGTAGTAGTAGTAGTAGTAGTAGTAGTAGTAGTAGTAGTAGTAGTAGTAGCAACAACTACAGCAGCAACAATAATAATTTCCTTATTTACCACAAGCTGATGACTACGACAAACGCTGAAAATAAAGTTACGAGGTATGAGCATAAATATATTCACAATCATGAACGAAAGTGCGCTTATGTCCATTCGGCAGTTTGCCAGTAGTTTCTATCATAACATAACCTAATTGGTTAAACCTTATTCTAGCAGTTCCATCAGAGAGCAATAGAGGTGCAATGCTTTGAGACATTCTACATCACTTATATACTTTGATTCAAATAAAGGTGTGCAACCCTGATAATATTCTCAAAGAAAATCAAGAAAAATTATTGTTCCTTTTATTCACATTTACTTTTTTTTTTCTTTGAGGGAAGCGACCACAAAATTACTTACATAGGTAAAATAATATCAACCGTGGAAAGCTGAAAGAGAATGTGAGGGAAATATCAATTATTGATTGGAGTTCTCAGTATAATAAATTCACATGGGGAAAGGCAGCTACGTGACACCAATGTTCTTGAGTCACATACGCACTGGAAAGAAAAAGAAAAGATTTATATACGAGTGGGCCAGCATCTGTGATATGCTCGATCGCTATAACAAAACAGAAATATGTTAGTATGTGTACTTGTTTTTTTACAAGGATAAATGTTGTCCACAGAAATGAACCTAAAATGTAAACAAATAAAATAAAATAAGCAGAATAAATACCAATACGATAGAGCGAGTGTTGGTGCGTCACATACGTCAGATAAAAGTATTAATAACTTATACAGTACCCAACCATAAGCGTCAAAGAGTAAAGCCTACAAGTGATCATTTGACTAGTTAGATACAGCACTCAAAGACTGACGAAATGCTGCTAGGCATTTTGCAGGGCGTGCAAACGATTCTGCCAGACCGCCGCTTTCATCATCATATTAATAATGATTTAAAATTTTGGAACAAGACTAGCAGCTTTGAAGAGTCAACTTGATTAAATCGACCCAAGTGCTCAACTGGTACTTATTCTATCGACCCCGAAAGGATGACAGGCAAAGTTGACCTTGACGGAATATAAACTCAGAATGTGAGAGACGAAATGAGGCTAAGTATCTTCCCCCGTGTTAACGATTCTGCCAGCTCACTAACTTCATAATAATAATAGTAATAATAATAATAATAATAATAATAATAATAATAATAATAATAATAATAATGATAATAATAATAATAATAACAACAACAATAATAATAATAACAACAACAACAATAATAATAATAATAATAATAATAATGCTACAGCAAATATTCTGCTCAATAACACAGATTTGCTTGTCAGTTGTTTGACCTTAACCATTTGAGCATATCCCTTAGTGGCTGACGATACGTGCATCTCTCATCAAGAGCAGAAGTAGTGGGAGAGCATTATAGCCATGTGTTTAGAAGAACTCTTTGGGGTTTGGATAATTCACTTCTGGAATCATGGGTGTTTCATTCAACATCCTTAAAAACCCTTATTCATGGACCTTTAGAGCGGGATGGGCTACAAGACCCAAATAAAATTCTAGCTGGGGCGCACCAGCAAGGTATGCGCTGTTAATCTTGATATGAGATTACCATGTCGCGCACATATGGTTGTGATGCATGTGTCTGGTGTACCCTTATCAGACAGGTAGTCATAATGGGTATAATGGACTTCGTATATTTTACCTCAGTGTCACTTTGATGGCATGCACTGCTCTCTCAATAATAATTGAACATTTATCTCTTTTCAGCAAGATTTTAATCACATTTAATATTGTAGCGAGTCACGATGAACTTCAATGGCTCACGTGTCACTGATCTACAACCTGTCTATATATATCTATATCTATATATACATGTGCGTGTGTGTGTGTGTGTATGCGTAGGGAGAGAGAAAGAGATATGTATATAATATATCTATCTATCTATATATATATATGTATATGTATATATATATGTATATATATATATATATATATATATATATATATATATATATATATATATATATATATATATATATATATATATATATATATATGTATGTATATATATATATTTCGTATGTGTATTTCGTGTGCAAGATTCTTGATGTGGATACGTGTGTTGAAAGAAATACAATTAAACCTTGGGAGAGGCATTATGCCGGTAATAAACACACGCACTGGTTCAGTCCTTTATTAATTTATATAGTTTTTTGTTAAATTATTTCATTGCACTCTTGCAATCTCTTCAGTAACTTGTCTCTCCACTTCCATTTATTTTGAATATATGATCTGGCGTTGTTTTGGCGTTGTTTCGAAACTGTTTGGTATGAGCATGTGAGTGTGTGCAAGCTCGTATGTGTGCACGCTCATATGTGTGCACGCACTTATGTGTTCGTGCTTATATGTAAGTATGTGCGTCCATATGTGTGTTTGTAACAATTTCGTTTATATCAGATCAGATAGAGACTTTTTAATTAATTTATTTACGTTCATATTCCGCATCATATGTGTAAACAACACATGCAACCATGGACAATTGTAAGGCCCTCATCTACGTGTATTTGGTGTTTAAAATTGGTTGCGTTTCAGTTATGAGGACCGACTCCTGTATTTGTCGCAACGATGCGTCACCGGGGTGTCTAGACAGGATTTCTATGTTAATTTTGTCCAGTACACCACCATGTTGTTCTTTGGCATGCTGGTAGAGCACCGAGGTTTGTTTTTGATTATTATAGTCCCTCAAAGATACAAATGGAACACAACCTAGATACCGTAACAAGCAGTGGAATAGACTACAAAGGATTAGTGACAAAACAAACAAAAAGACCACGTGGTACAATACCGACAAGTTCCAGGGAGTAATGTTTGTGGACGCCACGCCACGCGGAGAACTGGCCCGCAGATTTCGAAAAATCCTCAAAAGTACCAAGTTGAGGATAAATGTTATAGAAAAACCAGGGAGATCAATTAGATCAATAATATGTAAAACATATCCCTTCAGAAGAACAAGGTGTGTTGAGGAGAGTTGCATTGTGTGCAAAAATAGTCCTGGTGCCAACTGCAAAGCCAGAAATGTAGTCTACAAAATAAGCTGTATGGATGGTGAGTGTAAAAACAGAAACACCATATACATAGGTGAGACGGCAAGAAGTTTGGCTGAGCGTGTAAAGGAACATTGGAGGGACTATAATAATCAAAAACAAACCTCGGTGCTCTACCAGCATGCCAAAGAACAACATGGTGGTGTACTGGACAGAATTAACATAGAAATCTTGTCTAGACACCCCGGTGACGCATCGTTGCGACAAATACAGGAGTCGGTCCTCATAACTGAAACGCAACCAATTTTAAACACCAAATACACGTAGATGAGGGCCTTACAATTGCCCATGGTTGCATGTGTTGTTCACACATATGATGCGGAATATGAACGTAAATAAATTAATTAAAAAGTCTCTATCTGATCTGATATAAACGAAATTGTTACAAACACACATATGGACGCACATACTTACATATAAGCACGAACACATAAGTGCGTGCACACATATGAGCGTGCACAAATACGAGCTTGCACACACTCACATGCTCATACCAAACAGTTTCGAAACAACGCCAGATCATATATTCAAAATAAATGGAAGTGGAGAGACAAGTTACTGAAGAGATTGCAAGAGTGCAATGAAATAATTTAACAAAAAACTATATAAATTAATAAAGGACTGAACCAGTGCGTGTGTTTATTACTGGCATAATGCCTCTCCCAAGGTTTAATTGTATATATATATATATATATATATATATATATATATATATATATATATATATATATATATATATATATATATATATATATGCATATATATATACATACATATTTACAGAATGTACGGGCTAAATGTGACAGTTTGCATTAAACGCAAAAGAAAACATAATATCCTATCCAAAAGTAAATCTATTTTAAAAAGTTAAATATAATATATATATATATATATATATATATATATATATATATATATATATATGAATGTATACATACGTATATGTACATACTTACATCTATACGTATATATATGCATATATATATAAACGTATAGGGTGTCACGAAACGTGTACCACAAAAGAGTACAAAGCACGAATACATGGAACAATAACTATTCTTTCGAAATATGAAAGACACAAATGGAAAACAAAACAACGACCCTTCATCAATTGTTGGCTAACGCCACGCCAAGTTTTATCTATCTATCTATCTATCTATCTATCTATCTATCTATTTATCTGTCTGTCTGTCTGTATGTCTGTCTGTCTGTCTGTCTGTCTGTCTGTCTATCTATCTATCTATCTATCTATCTATCTATCTATATATATATATATATATATATGGGTGTATCTATGTAAGTATGTATGTATGGATGTATATATGGATGGATGTGTGTATGTGCGCGCGCGTGTATGTATGTACAGGGATATGTATATCTACGTGTTACATGCTTGCGTTTAGGATGGGGGTGCGTGCGCGCGCGCACGTGTGTTTGTATGTGTATGTGTTTAATATGGTCCACTATTATATAAATAGGTACGAAATTTGAGTATAATTGATCTGTTGTTATCATCTATTATGGATCATTGGCATAGCTATGGTTAATTTCTGCGCACGAAAACTAAACCAGAGAAGGGAGTGCTTAATTAGCAATGGGGAACATGCAAGTCTTTTTTTCTTTTTCCTCTTTTTCCTTCTTCCTTACTCTCTTTTTTCATTCTTTCTTTCTTTATTTACTTTTTTTCCCGTTTTTCTTTTCTTTTCTTTTTCTCTCCTTTCTATTTGTTTTAGTTTTAGAGAATGGTCTAACGCTTCATTTAATCACGATATATATTTGCATCTGTGTGTATGTGTTGTTTGTGTTTGAGTAGTAATAATTGCGTATAAGTACGTTTCAATGCTTATATTTAAACTCCATGTACATATATTCCACTACTTATCAGGATATTGGACATCGGTCATGGTGAGGCATCACTTTGGGGAGGTTAAGTGACCCCAATATATACATGTTTTGTTTGGTACTATTTTATTTTATCTTTTTACCGAACAGCTAAGATATATGAGAATGTAAACACACAAACAGCGGTTATCAAGCGGTGACAGACAAATAAGAGCGCACACACACACAAATACATATATTTTCCAAAATGCACACACACACACACACACATGTATATATGCGCGCGTGTGTCTGTATGTGTATGTGTGTGAGTATATGTGTGTATGGAAAAAGAAAGATGTGTTGCTGTATATATGTACTCGTGCATGTTATTGTGTTCGTGTACATACGTATACGTGTATGTACATGTATATAGTTTGTATATGTATATCAGTCTATCTTTCCCCCTCTCTCTCTTTATATATATGTATACTTATATAGAGAGAGTGGGAGAGAGAGAGAGAGAGAGAGAGAGAGAGAGAGAGAGAGAGAGAGAGAGAGAGAGAGCGATGATATTACTGAAGGAGGTGTGTTACTGAGCAATGAGCCAACTAATGCAACCCCAAAACTCCTGCTAACATGGCTTATGTTCAACATAAGCTTTTGTAAATCAATGCTTTTTATGAAAAGGAGTGAGAATTTCAGAAGCGTCGGATCTTAGTTATGGAGGCTAATATACGATACTTAAGATAGGGTTCGGTCAATGTTTGAGAAACAGGAGGTATTACGAGCGAAGAAAGACTGCTGTATAGATCAAAGTTGCTATAGTAGGTCAAGTGTAGTTAACTATTTTAGAAGATAAAGAGTCACTGTTGAAGAGTGTCAGAATGAAGAAATTGGGGGTCTCTCTGATTATAGTAACTATCTGCTACTCAGTATAATGGTTAGTGTAAGTGCGTGTACGTGTGTATTTGTGTTTGTGTGTGTGTGTGTGTGTGCGTGTGTGTGTTGTGTTTTTTTTTTGTCTCTGTGTTAAATAATATCAAAATTACGTTGTACATGTATGAGGTTGGTAATTTAATGTGATTCATAGATGAACTTTGTAAAGGGTTAACAAGTCGAAGAATTTTCTCACCCTGAAGAGGTAGCCAATGTCTTTGGGATACAGAGTTGGTGATTTCATAGAGAAGCCGTTGCTATGAGTATTCTCTCGACATTATGAGGTTTAGCATTTTGTCACCTCTAGGTCTTTAGTTTCGGGATATTCCTGCTTAAGAAAGCGTAGTGTTGTACTGCATGATTGTTCATTGGCCTGTTGTAGTAATTGTGATCTCCTGACATTGCAGATGCCTGCTTTTGTCTTCATTCCCGGTTGCTTTGGAGATTTGCCTCCAAATACGAGCAGATCTGATGTGTAGGTTACAGGTGAATGAGGTCTGTACGATGCAGTTTAATGAAGAATTTAGTTTGATATGATCTATGTACGGGGCATGATTTGAAACAACAGCACAATTGTAATAATATTGTGCCCGGCACACAAACACAAATTACACTTAAGTATTTGTGTATATAATTATAGGACAATAGGGTTTGGGCGTTTTTATGCTTGGTTAGAGTCTCTGCTCTTAGAAATTTCCTATCCAAAGTAAAAACCTAAGTAATTTTCCGTATCACTGTGTGGTTAGTTAACAATTTCAGTTTTTTTCCTCTTCCAATTTTCTCTACACTGCATGCTATCTTTGCACTTCCTTCTCTAAATGATAATACTAAATTACCTCGCCATGTGTCTGACTTCGGATATTAGATCTTTGTAACAGAATGGAATAAAGTGTTCCCTGGATGTTCTCCGGCGTTCAGACATCCAAAGCACTTAGAACATTCAAAACTGAGTTCCAAATGACTCCAATGGTGAAACGTACGTATTTATACTTGTGTTTATGCTAACTTCCATTACATATGCTTAACACTGCTAAGTTCAGTGGTTGAAAAACCGCTATAGTGGAAGCTTGGGTTAATGGTAATCTACGTAAAGTTCTAACTCATACAATTGTAGTCGTACATCTAACTGTACTCGCAACACACACGCGCGCGCGCGCATCGATAAATTGATAGATTAATAGATAGATCGATCGATAGATAGATAGATACAGACAGAAAGATAAATATACAGATAGGTAGAAAGAATGAAAGAAAGAATGAAAGAAAGAATGAAAGAAAGAAAGAAAGAAAGAAAGATAAATAGATAGATAGATAGATAGAAAGATAGATAGATAGATACATGCATACAGACATACATACATACATACATACATACATACACACATACATACAATACACAGATACAAAGAGAAATGTAAGTTTGTAAGAATAGGCAGTAATTGCTCAAGCAGTACAACTTCCATGCATTATGAAGGTTCAAATGGTTAGATTAAATCGTATAGCGAAACTTTCAAGTAATGTTTGAAAATATGAAGTTGCTAAACTAAATTCAGGTTTATACACGACTGAGAAAACAATAGAATTATTACTTTACAGTCCATCTTGGCGCCCCGTTGAAGCACCAATGTCAGGAAAATATGTTCTTTATTGTTTAAAGATTAGTGCTGTCATGCTTATATTTGTCTGTATATTATTTGGTCAGTCATTAGAAATGCATGTTTTGAACTCAACATAGTCATACAATGAAATGGTTAATAAAGGTTCCCATGTTTGTTTGAACTTGTAAATAGTAATTACTAGCCAATGCTGATCAGATAGCAAGTAATGAAGCTATTTTTCCCAGGAGAGACTGTGGTTGCGTTTCTTTGTGTTCATAATGAATGAGGATACATTTGAAAGAAAGTTGCTTCGTCTATTCGTCTACCGGAAAACGTCAAATAATACACACATAAATATATAGATATATAAAAACCCATTTACATGCACACGCAGACTCACACGCAAACTCACACGCATACACATATACACAAAACAAATACACACACGCACATTCATACATATACGTGCATACAAATGCACAAATATATATGTAAGATATCACACTGTTATGTGAAGCGTAAAGTAATAATTTTTTTCTGAATCGAGCATAATCTGAATATAGCTTGATATTTTCAGAAAATAATGATGAATGTTCTTAAAACTGTCATTTTGCATAGTTTATTATAAGAGTTAAACAAACAAGCAAACAAAATAAATAAACATTGAAGACAATAAGAAAAACAACGACGATGATAAAAACAATAACAAGAAAAAGTAAGCGGAATATAAAATATAATACTGATGCTTCTTTCACAAACGATAAAATTTAACGATTTTCTTAAGCTTATCTGTTCTTCCACACTTTTCTACAGGTTGTAGATTTGAGATAAGGAGACAAAAAAGAAAGAAAGAAAGAAAGAAGGAAGGAAAAAGAAAACTGAGAGAGTAAATAGATAAGATGCCGGACAACAAATCTAGAGATCAGGGGTTGGTGTACACTCATTTAAACGTAATAACCGTACACAACACTCAACAGGTCCAATGTAAATGGTTACAGTAAGGGTTCGCTAGATGTAATACTGTAAAATCTTTAAGAATTTTTTTTTTCTTCTTTTTTTTTCGTACAGTTGCCCTCTTCTGGGTTTCTTTCTTGCATCAGAGATTTTCACTCAGACCATTTCAACACACTGTTTCCTCACAAACTGCCTTTGAATGATCGAGAAAGTCACATTACATGGCCGCTCGACCTGCTAGATGTAGTAGAGAAGTCTCTCTCAAATGACACCTTAGCGTTTTAAAGATGAAGAAATTACTGATTATTCAATCCTACAAATCCTTACACACACACAAACACACACACACACATACATACATACATATATAGTGTATGTATATATATTTAAGTGTCAGGTCGCTCTCGAGTGTCAGGTCGCTCTTGAGTGTTAGTGATCGCTCGAGTGCTATTGGTCACTCTTGAACGCTACTCGTAACCCAGTACAACTTGTTATATGGTCGGGTCGTCGGTGACTAAACTGGCAACTCCACCAAGCTTACTTGGTGAGGAAGGTGATTGTTGGACACCCTGTGGGACGAAAAATAAGACCTGTCAAAGGGCGGAGGAACTAATGAGTAGTGAACGGCCATGCAACAATGTATGTGTGTGTATGGAATATGTATATATTGTATATTTTAAAACTTCTATTTATATTTGTATCTTTATATTCATTTTTTATTTTTATTTTCTACTGTTTAAATTCTTTTTTTATATCTATACATATATGTAGTCGGGTGTGAGTTAGCACCTCTGATGAGGGGATTGTCGCACCCTTTTAAGGGTTGGTCCGCTCACCTTGGTTTCCACTTGACTACCTACTCTTACCTATGGCTCCTCTTAACTTGCAGAAGCCTCCTCTTAACTCGCAGAAGCCTCCTCTTAACTTGCAGAAGCCTCCTCTTAACTTGCAAAAGCGGCCACAATCCAAGCAATTGCTTCGACAGACCGGCTAAACTAGGTGAGGGTAACAGACGGGTCTGAAACCTTCGGTGAGTAAATCAGGGTTTGCCTACCCATGGCATGCGAAGACTGGTTCCGGCAGACTGGACAGACGAAACCAAAAGTTGTCCAACAGCCAAAAAGGCGGTTCCAACAGGCGTTATAGAGCGCTTAGGGTAGAACAAGACTTGAAGACGTTTTGGTCATCTACTACCGCAAGGAGGTCTTCAGACGTAACAGTTCTCAGTGCTACTGGTTCAGGGTCTCTTCTGCCGAGAGAATGGATTTTCCATGTGCAACGTCTCTTTCACTTTAATCAGCCTCTCGCACAGGTTTCTGTGTATCCCAGTCTCAACTTTCCACTGAAGTCCTGCGGCGACAGGGGAATGGCGAAAGTGACAGGTGGAGGTAGCCACTGGAAGTAATAGTCATGAACATGCACGTAGGCGGCCTGGGATTTTGGTTATTGTTCTTCGGACATCGACATCGTCACCTTGAATGAAACCAGACTGGCCGAACAGGGATAGTTGACCGAATCTAACGGATACACCTTTTTCTGGAAAGGAAGGGCTCTGATTGAAAACTGCATCCAACTACCTGGTTGTGTCAAAAATAAATATGCAAATACTCGTTTCAGATTTCGCTGTACATGGTGCAGATAACGATATTTTATGGTTGGCAGATATAAGCAATGCTCAGAAAACACTTTATTCGCTGAAAGTATAAACAAAACCAGCGGCTTCGTTTAGGCTTAAACTTCTGGTTGTTTCTGGCTGACGATATACAACACGTTGAAGCAACGGTGTCCTGGAATCCCGTGCGCCAGCGAGCCGAGTGTGTTGAATACACTGTCATCGTAAAATGGAGAAGTTATTCTCCTATAATCCTAAGATAAACATGATGACATCTAATATATTTTGCATCCGAACCTGCCTAGGGGTATTACCAACAAACGTACAAATAATCATTATATGATGACTGTCCACTCATGGCCGAGGAAGATTATCTCTGATCATCGCCGTAACAAAATTTCAGCAATGCCCGTGCCTGAGGTTATCAAACCCGCGTTTGACTTCAGCTAGGTTCGCGACCGTGACTAAAATCTTCACCACAGTTCCCTTCTACTCAAACGGGCATCAGATTGTCGCCTCGACAGTGATTGTGCAACCTCGAATATTAGTTCCAACACCTCACAAACACCCATCACGCTACTGACATGAACCAGAGACAAGCCAGGGAATGATATCCAGTGTCGATATGGGTCACAGTCTCAGGAATGTGAGAGCGCCATGATGTTAAGCGTAAGCAAAAGATCCCACAAATGTCCAATGCCATTCCCTGCATATCTGACTTTATATCAGAGTGACTTTCCCCTAAGAGCATACTTTAAAAAAGGCCGGGGTTGCGTTACTCCTAGTGATTTTCCATCACGCTAGACACTGACCTAGTATTTTTGATGTTTCTGGGGGCTAAAACAACAGTTACATCGCCCCTTTCGGGACAGCCACATCATGTTGGCATATAGCCTTTACTTTATATGCGTGTGTATGTATGAATGTATATATCTAGGTATCTATCTATACACATACACAGACACATACACATACACACACACACACACACATACACACACACACACACACACACACATGCGTATATGGGTACAGGACGTCACCAACAATAAACAACATGAAATACGAAAACAAATGAGTTTAATAGGCAAACAACCAGGAGAAACAAATGGGAAACAGGACAAGTAACATAAAGAACGACCCTTCATCAGTTGTCGGCTGTCTATCTACTCCTCATTTCAAGCATTGAGCGACAATATGAATGTTCGAAGACAGTTGCTCCCATAAGTACAAAAATAAAATTTTGGATTCATGGAGGGTCAAAGTTGGGAACAAAAACAGGACAGAGGAGACATACAAGGAAACCGAACGAAAACAAACATTGAAGGTTGTTAGACCAGAACGAGGGTACAGCAGAAAGAGTCTTCAGTTAATAGCTAATAGTTGTGAGTATATTTTTATATTTCTGTAAATGATCCAGTCTACAGTTAATCGGATTTTCTCACGTCGGTTGATGGTTAAAGATGCATGAAAGTCAATTAAAGGAAGTTTTCACTCACAGGGCGAGTAGCTGATCGACCCTACTCCCACGTGAAAATTCGCATACACACGCACACACAAACAAACGCAAAAACATTCACACACACATATACACACACAAACAAGCACACACGCGCACACACACACACACACACGCACACACATACACATAGATGTAAATGAATTGATCCGTGTAATAAGGTTCAACAAAAAGAGTACTCCATCTGGCGAGAGTAAAAATATTGGCACGCCTGAAGAACGTACTTGGGTTTCCATGTACATGAAACTATTAGCAGCGTGGTTTATGGATGTGAGGTGATCGTATAAAACAATATATATATATATCTATATTTACACTAATACACACACACATGAATATAACAGAAATTTCGATAAGACATGCCCTACTGCTTGGCATACGAACATGTGTTTGGGTGTCAAGTTGAGGACAGTGCATGTACCGAGATGGATAAAAATCAGACATCCACTCAACATCATGGTGTTTAGAATGATCACTAGTGATGGTGACGTTATGCCTCCATTCATCCTACCGCATGGCTTCAAACTCAACACGGTGGCCTACATCAAGTGACTGGAGGAGGTTGTGCTGACCTGGGTGAAGAGGGTGCCTGCTGGAACACCCTATGTCTGACAAGAGGACTCTGCATCATGCCACACAAGCAGGAGAACCCAGTCATGGTTGTCAGACAACTTCTGTGACCACATCACTCCTAAGATTTGGCCACCTAACTCCCCAGACTGCAATATCCTTGATGTGTGGGGCGCAGTTGAGCGAGAGACCAACAATACTCCTTGTAACACCAAAGATGAACTGCAGACAACGATTATGGCAGCATTCACCAACTTAAACAAGGAGACGGCCCAAAAGAGTTGCAAGAGATTCCAAAATCGCCTGGAGGCCGTGGCTAAAGCCAACTGCGATTTTATTGTATAAATTTACTCTTTAGTATTTCAACATATATTAATGTAATTTGTTTGTTAAAACATAGTTTTATTAAAAAGAGATGTCAGTGTTTATATATATATATATATATATATATATATATATATACACACACACGCATATCTATCTATCTATCTATCTATCTATCTATCTATCTATCTATTTATCTATATATATATATATATATATATATATATATATATATATATATATATATATATATATATATATATATATACATATATATACACACACATACGCATACTATGTATACTTATGTATATGGATACACACACTAACACACACACACACACACACGCACACACACACACACACACTGCAGAGACATCTTTTTATGAGAACGATTCACTTATGCCCTAAAAAATTGTTCCGATGATATATAATTACAAATGAATTCACACATTTATTCATAATTACCGCTTTTGCATATTAATGTTATGTTTCTTATAGTTCCAGTACTCTTGCGATTATCCGTTATTTTGATTATTTCATTACTATCAATTTTCGGAATTGAGTATATATACATATTATTTATATATGTATATATATAAAGATAGCTATATATATATACATATATATATATATATATATATATATATATATATATATATATAGAGAGAGAGAGAGAGAGAGAGAGAGAGATAGAGAGAGCGAGAGGAGAGAGAGAGAGAGAGCGAGCGAGAGAGAGATGGATAGATACATAGATAGATATCTACTTATATCTATATATACTCATATAATACAGAGACATAACATTTACATATATATACTTATATGTATTCGTATATATGTGCAATATACATATATAATGTCGTATATATATATATATATATATATATATATATATATATATATTTATAGCTATCTATACATATATATTATACCTATATGTCCTATTATATGTGTGTGTGTGTGTGCCTGTAAGCGTACACACACACATACATGTATATGCATGTATGTTTGTGTGCATACATACATAATTCTTCTTCGTTGACTTTCAAATGTTTGAGATGATATCATTCTGGGAGATCAATTCCTGTTCACACTAGATGGGCTCCTTTCCCAGAAGAGTAACTCTTCTCACTCGAGAGGAAGAGGGAGAAGAGGTAGAGGGGGAGAAAGACAGTGAGACAGGTATACAGGCAGAAAGATAGACAGAGGGAGGAAGAGAGAAGAAAAGCGAGAGATAAGCTCTGTCTATAGGAGATGGACTTCTAATCACAGAGCTTCTCATTATCACGGTAAATGTGCCTTGCTTCATGTCTCTTTTATTGGTTTTTCTGATTATTTTGGGGTCACTTTTTGATCGACATAGGGAATCTACTGGTCTTCTGTGGCCTCTATGTATTCCTCACATTCAGAATTTGATAAGGTGAATGTAAGGAGGAGCTTTTTGGTGATTTAGCTTTCACTGTCTGTTGTTTTGGATGGCTACCATTATCTCTGCTGATTTATGGAATTCTGGAGTATCTCGAGTGGTTTTTGAGAATGAGGTAAAGTTTTATTTGTTGACGACAACAGCGTATGCAGAGGTATCAAATCGGAACCAGCAATCTCTATGTATTGTTGCCCTAGTTGTTTGTGCTCTTTTAAGCTTTCTGGGCAAAATGCCTTCAAATGATTTTCCTTGCTGGCCTTCTCACAACACTCCCAAGAAGGCACAATCGTAGAATCGTTTTACAATCTAGCGGTGTCAAGCAGTCTTCCATATACAGTGTGTCCACAAAGTCTGGGTACCTAGAGTAAATAAAATCATAACATAACCAATTAAATATAAAAAACAATAATTTCTTAAAGTATGTGTTAATCCCCACGTACCCAGACTTTGTGGACACCCTGTACATAGTATCACACTTGATCACATATCGCCGAAACGTACATCGATACTGAGACCTCACCATGTTCCACAAAAGTGACAAGGAAACAAGGGGTAATGTTGTCACCATTGTCTCTGTCGGTGATCCTTATCTTTCGCCTTCCTAAATATTTTTGGATTAATATGTATTAGCGACAGGTAATATTTACCTCACTTTTGGTGTAAAATGCACTCTTGTTTATATTGCTAGAGAGGAAATAAACACCTGCCATCTCTAGCGCTGTGAGATCAGTTTTAGGCTGGTGTGTTTCGCGTAATTTGGACTTGGGGTCACGCCACATCTTTCATAAAAAGTTACGCACGTGCGGCTTTTCCCAATATGAGATTTTACTTAACGTACCCGCCAAGGGCTTCTCTAAGACTTCATTGGATGAAAGAAAGGAAATATCTGCAGGCTTGGCAAAACAGAAGCTTGCTACTTTCATCCGCTTGAGTAACTCAATGATAGATAGTGGAATGTTGGTAACATTCAATAGAATATTTCGTATTCAGTGTTTCATTATTCGAAAATATACTTGAGAACGAAGTGGTCAGGTGTTCGTGAGAAATTTCATTCGAATTATATATCTATGTCTAATGTTGTTCTCATGTTTGTTGTTTTAGTTGTTGTCAAACATGTCTCTTATCCTACGTTTTAGGTTTGTATTTGAT
This sequence comes from Octopus bimaculoides, assembly GCF_046866305.1. Lineage (NCBI taxonomy): Eukaryota > Metazoa > Mollusca > Cephalopoda > Octopoda > Octopodidae > Octopus > Octopus bimaculoides. The sequence continues at coordinate 61,906,478 of NC_142933.1, forward strand.
GAAATGTCACTTTATTTTCTCTAATTTGCTTGATTTTTCAATAATTGATTTTTCATACATACACACACGCACGCACACACACACACACGAACACACACACAAGCACACGCGCACACACACACACACAAACACACACACACACGCACGCACACACACGCACGCACGCACACACACACACACACACACACACACACACACACACACACACACACACACACATGCATAATACCCAGAGTTGCTCAGGCGAGAAAATAGCTATAAATAGCTCAGAATTGTTCTTAATGAAGTTATGGTCAATTTAATTTCTCTTTAAAAGTTATCGTTCGTGTAGGAAACAGAACCATTTTCCAATATGTTTAAACAGTCCAGTGTTAATGCTTTTGCTACTTATGGGCATTCAGTATTGACAGAGCATTTCGTAATTTAACTATTCGAACGACATATTTCTAATTCAAACATATTATTTAAGTAAATGTGACTACACGTTTATTTCACTTGAAATTTGCTGAACATAACATACGATTTTTACCCTAGAAATTTGTTAATTCTCAAAATATTTTGAGAAATTTACAGAAACTGCAGCGTCGGTAAGTAAAACACCGTCGAAAATAATGTTTATGTGTAAACCTGGGATGTCCAAAGGAAATCCACACATCCAAATACTACAATTGTTATATACTCATAAAGAAATTTTACTGAGAGTTGTAATGCACCCCAGCCTATATGATATTATATCTGTACTCATCACAATCTTGGCAGTTCTAAACATTTTGGTGTCAGTAACTCAAACTGTTTCATGTTTCTGGTTTTCGCTACCAAATAGGTAAGAAAATACATGTGTGGTATTTCTAAAATTTGCGCATCCTACAAAAAATTGACTCTACGTTAATGTTAATGCTTTTGCTACTTATGGGTATTCTGTATTGACAGAGCATTTCGTAATTTAACTATTCGAACGACATATTTCTAATTCAAACATATTATTAAAGTAAGTGTAACTACACTTTTATTTCACTTGAAATTTGCTGAACATAATATACGATTTTTACCCTAGAAATTTGTTAATTCTTAAATTACTGTTCCAACACTTGCTGTAAGGTTACATCCTGGTTTTGTTCCAGCTTCGCGAGAATTCTAGTTTTAACTTCTGCGTCCTTTTCAACAGTAAGTCCCTGTGTAAAAATCAGGCATTTCGACATATCTGGCCTTAATTCGTCCAGCTTGAACTTCTTGCATTCCCTGTTTACTCTACTAACATATGTGATATAGTTCTCGTCGTTGTTTTTCTCTATGTTCAGACACTTCCAACAGGTGTTGAACAATGAGGTTTTTGGTACTAAAAATTTTACACAATATATCTGTCATTAAAGTTTATGTCCGAAGGTTTTCTTGAGAGTACATAATTACTCTATCTTTCATGTTCTGTTGCCGCCAGTTTTCTCAAGATTAAGTACGTTTTCATCTCATCGTCCCAATCTTTACATTCTTTCTCGAAGATTTGCTCATATCTTCTGTAGAATGCTTCGAAGGTAACTCCTTCGTCAGGTTCGTATTTGGACTCTGATACGGAGTTCGTAACATAGTCTATCGAGAACACGTTTTCTGACTTTCCTGACGACTTCAATAATTGCAGCACTATATAAATTTGTAATATTATTTGTTGTTGCTCTTGCAGTTGTATCTGCTTTTGTTCCAACAAATTTTCAATACTTTTACGACTTTTCGTAAAATTGGTACACAAACTTTGTGAGTTAATTAACTCCTCTTCGATTTTATTAATTCCTCTTGAATTATTTAAATCCTCGTCGCCACTGCTATAATCCTTATTATGTTGGATTGTTATAACACCCACTTCGGTATGCTGTATACTTAGTAAAACCAATAAAGACACGATTATCTCTGACCGCCTACTACGTACTCTTTCTTTATTTTGGCACTACGGCCATTACACAGAGGAGACAGCACGAAGACAGACAGAACGCCACAGTGGGGACAAAAAACACAAAACGAATGAAAATGAAGATGTTATATAATAATAAAAATGAAATGGCTGCATGAGCTCCACTCCCATGCAGTACCATTTGAACGTTTAAATGCACTGTTTGTAATTGTTCATTTTGCCTTTGTTTTTTTCCTTTATCATCGTTTTTTTTAAATAAAACAATCTTATTTTTTAAATTTTTTCTTACATAAAACAATTTTACTTACTTTTTTTTTTTCTTTTTATTAATATCTTATAAAAGGATGAAAATCTTTCAATTCTACCACTGGTGACAATTTATCAAATTCCACCGTTACTCCTGTCGGGTCAATGCCTCTTCCACACATATCTTTCAGCCTGTTGTACCTGTACTTGTGGACCACAATGGCATTCACCTTCTCCGAATACACATCTGTTGGCAACTTCACCCTTATAATGGACTTAAATTTCATTATTTCCCGCTCAGTTTCTTTATTTTTAGCGTATGTCACTAAACTCCAACTGTATTTTTTCGCCTTTCTTGTTTGTTTACCCTTTTCTTGCTCTACTCCTGGCACTTATTCTTTTTCCTCCCCCACTCTGAATAGTTTCGTCATTTCACCCTCATAGTGATGTTCGCCTAAATCCTCTTCCTCCACTGGTATAACCAGTGTCTTTCCTGTTGTCTCCTCCTTCTAAAACTCCTCCTTGAGCTCTTCTTCAAGCACCTTTTCAATCTCCTTGTCAACCATCTTCTCACTTTCTTCCCTTCTGACTTCCTTCACAATCTATTTCTCTACCTCCTTAACCACTTCTTTTTTTCTTTTTCTGCCTCTCTGTCGGAGAGCTTACTCTTTCACTTCTCTTTCTTTTTATGACTACCGTGAATTCCTCCTCTGTTCTTGTCTCCTTTACCTCGACGTGTACCACTTGGTCCACATTCTCCTGCTCTATCTGTTGCTCCGTTTCTCTCCGGGGACATCTCGCCTTCATGTGGCCTTTTTCTCCATACAAGTAGCATATGGGAGGCCTACCCGCCATCACCACTGCCAACCTTATATCCTCGGGCAGAACTATTTCTTCAGCAATTCTATTGAGGTCTTCCAAACTCGCTTGTATCGCCATCTCTATGCCATATCCCCAATAACTCAACCTTTTCGTTCTCGTTGCTTTGAGTATCTTAGCATCCTCCTGCATGTTAAACATTATGGCTGCTGTCAGCTATATTTCCTTTATCTATGGGGGTACTTTGCCAACTCTCACTCTAGCAACACGCTTCCCACAGTACGTTGGCGACAGTACCCATTCTTCCATATTGCTTCCATGGAGTGCTTAATCGCTTCGTCCTCCGTCGCGAAACGCACCTCCACTGTGTCATACCTCCTTCCATGTGTGATAAACGTGGTCAGCTTCTTGATTTCTGCAAGCATTCGTCAATAGCTTCAATAGGTGCTATTTCAATCTATCTTGTTGATATCTTCAGTGCTTTAAAAATCACTGTTCTCTTGTTTACACTGCTTGTGAGTTCCTCAGACGGCGTTAATTTCAACGGGTTTCCCTCCTTTTTCAGTAGTTTCTCACATTCTTTCATCTTCTTCGGTTCGACTTTTACTTCGCGAACTTCCAAAGCTTCTACCTCCATTCCTATACCAGTTGCTGCCGCATTACTGTGACCTCCTACTGGCATTTTCTCCATTTTTCCACAATGGGATGAAACAAACAATTCAGCAATAAGAGTAACAGCAATTTTAACAGTAACAATCAATAATCTTGGGTACACCCACGAGAGAAGACCTTCAACAAATATTTAGCAAGGTGACTTACGTCTAACAGCAATCAAAAACGCGACAAAATTAATTCCAATTGATACGAATATCTCTCACTGCCTACTACGTACTCTAATACTTCACGTACTTCTCTTTACTTATAGTGACTAGGTTGTTTTTGTTGTGGGGTAGGGAGTCACAGCACAATTTTGAGAGCGATAGATCACATTTTTTTGGTGTTTCAGTAGAAACCAAATAGAGAGAAGTCAAATACACGACTTTTTGTAATGGTTTGCTATTTCAAACACCCTGTACGTGTTATGTTCATAAAATTTCTTACATTGTCATAATTGACCTGGCTGTTGTTAAGAGAAACCATTTGTTGGCTACAATAACTCGATTATCATGAAAACGGCTACCATGTTGCACAATTATATATCATTTAGCACTATGAAAGACGGAATTTAATTAAGCTCTTTAGAACTTTGTATCAACCAAACAGTAAATAAATGGTGATGAGGGAAATTTAAGATATATATTTAGGACCAAAAATTTTTATTTTACGAGGAACCTTCTTTACGGTCTCCAGAAATAGCATTCAAATCTTTGCCATCTTGAGAATAATGAGATACATGTTAGTCCTTGATATCTCTAAGAAGACCGTGATTCTGATCACGAATTTGATCATAGTTCTACTAAATTAAGTCTAATGGGGTGCCAAACGATAACAGCAGCAGCAACAACAGTCGCACAACCAATTTAAATTCTTCTTTAACCTCGGCAGTTATACCGGATTCTACAATAATAGCTATGTGCTCCAGTGGTTCGCATCGGATTCAGGTAGTTCCTAGTTTTCAAGCACTGTGTGGCATCTTCAACAGGTAATTTTACTGTAGCAATGAGTTTGCTAATTTTTGTGCGTGGGATTTGGTATTCGGAAATTATGCATAAGATACCCATCGCGTAATTTTTTCATAGGCGTAAATCCAGAACTGCATTATCGATCTTTCTTTTTTTCCTTCTTTTTCTTTGTCAAAGACCGATGTATATGATTTGAGTGCTGCTTCTAACAGATTAAGCCACAACATATAGCGTTTGCCAATTTTTTCGAATAATTGTTTTCTATGTTTGCTACCATGATGAATTCTATTATTTTTCTTTATAAGGAGCTACGATGGAAGTATAGTTAAAGCGTCAGGTAAAATATTTTGGCTTTCAGAGTTGAAATTCTATCGATATTAATTTCATCTTTTATCCTTTCGGAGTCGAAAAACGAGGTACCTATCAAGTATGGAGGTCGGTTTAATCGACTAAAGCTCTTCTCTGAACTTATGCATTTTGTGCCTATGATAAAAATGCTTACATTAAATAACACATTTTGTTTTTTGTTCCTTTTGATCTAATGTAGTAAATGGCATTTGCTAATTATTCCTGTTGAAAATGTTTGGTTTATAAGCGATTTTATTTTCATCTCGAAGAGCTTGGTAACGTTTCGAGAGAAGCAGAGCCCGTCTTCACCAGTGAAGAACTTAGGAAAACGCACGGGACGCTTTCTCTGATTTGTTACTTGCACCTTTTCGTCTAATGCTCTTTGAGCCTAGTCATCACGTAAAACATCCGGCATTAAACTTCGTGAGACAAAAATCTCTGTTCAAGTTATTGAGGTTTGTGGATTTCTGCCTTTAGCTGCACCTCTGAAACTAAAATCTGCATTGCCAACATCTTCTTCCTACGCTAACTTACTACTCTTTACTGGTGACAGTTTTTCTTTCTCTGACAGAGTGATTTCGATTGCACTGAAAACAGTGCTGTATCATTTGATATATTAAGGAAAATCCGGATTCTTGAGAGCAGATGCATTCTTACCAGTCCGACGTTTGGAAGGGACCACTATGTAGAAGTAACAATTACTTGAGTGGTCAATGAATTCTCGCTAAATTCTTAGGACAGCAAACTTCATCGTTCGCTTTTACCGTATGAACCATCCAGTAAAAAAAGTCAAAATGAGATACTTATCAAGAAATACAGTTATTTACCCATGACTGTTGAGTAGAGATTACGCAATTCTTTTCGAATTTGATGTACATTTTCTATAACAATGGAAAATGAAAAATGTCCTATGTAATTCTACAACGTTATTACATGTTATTACTTCTATTTATTATTTGTTAGTTCTATTTAAAAAAAAACACAAAATACATTTTGCACTTTCAAAAATTCATTTTGTTAATTCTTAATTAATAATAAGAAATTTGAAAGTAGGTCATAACAATTAGTAGTAGTACATAATTAGTTAGAACAATAAATAGAATAATACAGAAATTAGTTATATATTACAGTAAAATCTACCTATAACAACAAATTCACAGTAAAATTTGCATGAGTTATTGCCAAGTCTTCACATTCTTAGTATTGACCCAATGCCTATTTTTTACATAATGAATTTTCGTACCATATATACAAAACTTTATATACATAAAACTTTACCTATATTGGTACTTCTGGCTCTCATTTTTTAAGTATTCTAATGTGTCAATATTTTAACAAAATGATGGTACCTTTTTTTAATTATAATGTTACTTTGTAAATTAAAATCAGATAAATTTTAATATTCAAATTTTTATCTTCAGCTGCAATTTTCTTGCTCTGTATTTTGCCAGATGTATTAACCTGTCCTGAACTTTTCCAAGTGTTAACTTGCCCTCTACTTTTCCGGGTTTATAATCTTAAGAATATTACTTTTCTTGCTCGCATTTTTCTATGTAATCCATGCTTTTTCCAGGTTATGCTATTATTCTAATTAATAATATGTCAATTAATAATTTAAGATTTTACCTTATTGAAAATTGAATAATAAATTTAATAAATTTCGACTATGTTTCGTTATAACAGAGAGAGAGGAGTGTGTCTTGCTGTGAGAGAGAAAAAGAGAGAGAGAAAGAGAGAGAGAGAGGTGATAGCGTAAATGTTTTTTTATTTATTTAAAACATTAAAAGCGTAAATGTATTTTATTTATTTAGTATTTTTCGCATTTTTAGTGAGTGTGAGTGATTGACTGAGAGAGAGAGAGATAGAGGGAGAGAGAGACGGAGAGAGAGAAAGGTGTTGTCATGTATGTAAAATGGCACTCTCTCTTTCTCTCTCTCTCTCTCTCTCACAGAACTCTCTTTCTCTCTCTCTCTCACAGAACTCTCTTTCTCTCTCTCTCAGTCAATCACACAATAACTGAAAAAGATGCGAGAAAAGATAAATAAAAAAATGTACGCTGTCTCTCTCTCTCTCATACAATCACACACACACACACATACACAATACACATTTACCCCCATCAACACAAACACACATCCATGTCCATTTCCTCTCTCTTCAACTTTATGCTGACTTCAAACAATATGTACATACAAAAATAAATAAATGAAAAATTTTTACGGAATTTACCGAACGCCGTCAGGTAGGTAACAGCTGAGCTGCGCGCACACGCCTTCGAGTTAAAACGAAAGATTGCCAAAATGGCTATTGCCAAAATTTTTTAATGATATTTTTATTTTTTTCATTTTTATGATATAATTGCATTAATTAAAACAGATGATGTAATTAAACTATCTCCAAATTAGCGGTGTCGTTGATAATTTTTTCCTTACCTCAATGATACCGGTGACATATATTAAAAGTCCCCTTATAGAACTATAGTCATAAAATAAGTATAACACTATATTATCACCCTCAAATTTGAGAAACGCACATAACTTTTTTCTTTTAAAACTTCCTTCCATGAGATTGATACCATGAAATTCCTCGAATTGAGCTTTGTCGTTTAAGCTTAATTAAAAAATAGTTTGTTTTTAGAATAAGAAAGTTAATTACACTTGAATCCACTATCATTGAAGCTAAGATAAATATATTTTGCTTTTAAAATAAAAAAGTTATTTACATCTAAACTTGACTGGAGGTGTTACTTACTCTCCTATAACGTTGCTACAAATTTTGATCTAAACTTTTTTCTACTACACCAAATCTCAATTTTTTATGCCAAAATGTAGCTAGAGACCAGTCTTCTCCAAAAATGTTAACAGTTTTCAATTTGGTTAAGAACTGAATTAGAGACAAAGCTCTGAAGATGCTGCATGTGAATAAATTGCAGTCTTAAGAATATTATTCAACAACAGTAGTTAGTTGAATGATATGACTTGTAACAAGAACGCAAACTTATTGTTGCATAGTGTTATTATTATTCTCTTAGTTAAGACGGCGAGCTGGCTAAATCGTTAGTTGACCGGGCGAACTGCTTAGCGGTATTTCGTCTCCTGCTACGTTCTGAGTTCTAATTCCGCCGAGATCGACTTTGCCTTTCATCCCCTATCGGGGTCGATAAATCAAGTACCAGCGAATCACTGGGGTCGACTAAATCGACTAGTTTCCTCCCCCAAAATTTCAGGCCTTGTGCCTATAATAGAAAGGATTATTATTGTCTTTGTTATTGATAAAGCGGCAAGCTGGCAGAATCGTTAGCACGTCGAGCGAAATGCTTAGTGGTATTTCGTCTATCTTTACGTTCTGAGTTCAAATTCTGCCGGGTCGACTTTGCCTTTCACCCTCGACGTCGATAAAATAAGTACCAGTTGAGTACTGAGATCGATAAAGAAAGTATCAGTTGAGTATTGGACTCAATAAAATAAGTACCAGTTGAGTGCTAGGGTAGATTTAATCGAGTTAACCCCACCCTCTAAACTACTGGTCTCGTGCCAAAATTTGAAACCAATATCTTTGTTATTGTTATTTACCTCACCATCTTACATTTAATGATGTAAATTCCATTAGTGTTTTCTTTTCTCTTTTTGCTTTTGATGCTATAATGTTATTTTTCCAACATGCAGAATTTGATAATTTCTTTGTAAATTGTCTATTAGTTTACTTCTTATTTTTC